>NC_057807.1:48115833-48116891 GCF_018294505.1 Triticum aestivum | reverse complement strand
CCCCTACCCGAGATCCGCCGGTTTTGACACCGGCACTAGCCCTCTCCGGTGTCTATATAAACCGGAGGGTTTTAGTCCGTAGGACGAACAACAATCATACCATAGGCTAGCTTCTAGGGTTTATCCTCTCTAATCTCGTGGTACATCTACTCTTGTACTACCCATATCATCAATATTAATCAAGAATAAGTAGGGTTTTACCTCCATCGAGAGGGCCCGAACCTGGGTAAAAACATCGTGTTCCTTGTCTCCTGTTACCATCCGCCTAGACGCACAGTTCGGGACCCCCTACCCGAGATCCGCCGGTTTTGACACCGACATTGGTGCTTTCATTGGGAGTTCCTCTGTGTCGTCATCTTTAGGCCCGATGGCTCCTCCGATCATCAGCAACGATGCAGTCCAGGGTGAGACTTTTCTCCCCGGACAGATCTCGGGTGCCAGGACCCGGCTGGGGGCACCCGAACAAGGCTGTGGGCGCCGGGTCACCGGACCCTGGCGCGTGCTGGCTGGCCGGCGGCCACGGTAGGGAGGCCGCAGCTGACCAGAGTGGGGATAGCAAGGTGAGGGGGCGGTGGCCAGGTGCGGCACAGGGCACATGCGGGCGAGCGCGGGGCGCAGCGACTGCGCGATGTCCGCGGCCACGGTCAGAAGCACGGACGGCGCGAATGGCGGCCTACAACAGTGAATCGAGAGGGGGAAGGAGGAGCCCGCTCATAGCATTGCAGGGGAGGCTCGAGGAGGCCGGCGATGGGCAGCCCGACGGCGTGCGGCGGGAGGTCGAGGCGGCGATGGACGGAGCGCGGGCGGAGCTCGAGGAAGAAGGGCGCGGTGCAGCATGGAGAGGAAGGAGACCGGGAATGGCAGCGGGGCTCGGGGTGGTCGACGACGACGACCGGGCGACGAGGAGGCAGGCCGTTGAGGTGGTCCGGCGAGGGAGGCATGGTCGAGGTGACGGGGGCGAGGGCGCGGCGCAGGAATTGGCGACCTCGACAAGGGGCGAGGAGGATGCCGAGGCACGCGGGGCAATGACGATGCTGCGACGCGGAGGCGGCAGTCCT
>NC_057807.1:48107787-48115239 GCF_018294505.1 Triticum aestivum | reverse complement strand
AGGAGTAGGGAGAGCGGGGTTCGATGCCCTAGGGTCTCGGGGGTGAGTGGATAAGGGGGAGTTGGGGGAGTGGCCGGCTGGGCCTGGTGGGTTGGCCCAGTGGGGCTGATGGCCTGCTGGGCCAGAGCCCATGGGGGGGGGGTTCCTTCTTTTTTGTGTATTTATTTGTTTTCTGTTTTTATTTCCTTTATTTTATTTATTTTCTTTTCTGTTTTAAATCACTTTAAAATACTTAGGCAATTTATAAAAATGAGTTTTCTCCATAATAATTACCTAGGCATTTAACTGCACATTCCGAACATTTTTATTTTTAACATTTGATTTTTTTATTGTTTGCTTGATTTTGAATTTAAATCCGAACCGGTTTCGAACTAACTCAAGATTAGCAACAGTAATTAGGGTGACGTGGTATCATTAGCAGAGGTTCACTGTAGCTTAAATATCCGGGCGTCACAATTGTCCTCCACTACAAGAAATCTCATCCCGAGATTCAGGAGGGGAGTAAGGGGAAGGGATTTGGTTACGAAATTCTAATGGGTCTTCGTTGTCCTTCTTGAAGAGGTCGATCCATTACGTTGGTGTCTTCATTTCATTGCTTCAGGTCATCATTATGAAGTCATCATCCTTTCTTTGGGGGTTCCATCGTACTTACGAATAGGTACAATGTGGGTTAAAAGTAGGAAGGGCGGAGACGTCTTGCGTGATCATGCAAGAAAGGCATGTTAGAGGATAGCATGTCGGTTATGTCAGCAACAATGTCGGTACCAAGGGCGAGGGACGAAGAGAACCATTTTCTTGCTCGTTGAACGTGGCGGACCATTAGGCAAAGTTCTCGTCCATCGGTGGCCACTGGAATGCTATCAACAAAAGCAACAGGGTCTTACTGACACGGTTGTACACCAAGGTGTTTTACATAAGCAGAAGAATACTACTGCTTATATAATATAGATTACAAGAAGGGTTAAGCAAACCAATGGAAAGGAAAGGTGATTACCAGGTTTAATCAGAACAATGGGGAGGAAAATGTGTATACACACATATTTCAGGGGTATATCCTTCCCAAGGACAAGCGGGGCATGATATCCATGACAGGATAGAAAGTAGAGAACCACTGAGGTAAAGGGAGAGGAATTTCATGACATTACCCATACAATGGTGTTTGGATAATTGATAAAGAGAATTTAGCATTGTGCTTCAAATGTTCTTGTTGATGAGCGGAGTACCACAAACATGCTTCGAGATAGCATTGACATGGTCTTCAAGCAAAGGTCGAACTTTGGATACTCAAAGGATTCATCAGGAATAACTTATAGAATAAGTCTTACAATTTCCTCGTGGAAGAATGGTTAACCTTGCCAAAAAGGAACAACTATAACGATAGGTCCTCCGGCCAGGGGTGCTAGGCATGACATGACCTTACCGGGTCTTATGAAGACTAGCGTTATAACTCTTGTAAGTATGTTCCAATCATCATATCTGATGGAGATTCAGGTATGATCAGTGTCAGGATACCTCAGGCTCAGGATGCCTGAGAAGAAAGGTGCAACACAAATTGATGGGATGACACTGTAAGATTCTCGGGAAATGAACTATGAAGTGATTTCCGTTAACAAGAGTTCATCATTAACCCATGGAGAGGTCAAGGAGGTGGCTGATGAACTCAACGACAATTCATCAAGATTTCCAAAAGATGGATTTCCACAATTAAGTGAACAAGGAGATAACATTTGTCAGACCAAATGATATAAGGAAGTATGCTCGAGGAGAACATACACAACTAAACATTGGTTGAAAGGTGCGCCCGAAATATGGGTTGGGTTGCACGACCAATGTCAGAATGGTGATTCAATAAACAATAGTCTAAGAATGAACGGCCGATCATTAACTTCAATGCAATAGGGTTGCTAGAAGTGCAGGATCCAAACAGCACCGTTCACTTGTGGGTACCCCGGTTGGAATCAACACGAGGACCATGAAAGAATGGTGATGGTGAGAAGTATCACTATACCAAGAATTCTCAAGAGGTGGTGAAATTCTCACTACATTCTTGACATAAAAGATTGTAATACTCCAAGGTGAAGAAGAGCAATTGCTGGATAGGAAGGAACTCAAGGTATAACACAAAACACAAACAAGTTTGTGTTGGAGGGAGGCAGTAGAGTGGTCGATGATAACACTAATCATCAAGGGCAAGGATGGTCTTTCTCAACATAAATTCAATTGAAATCCTAGAAGAGCTCGGAATGCTGATGATGATCACGACATAGCAGTCGAGAGATTTCAAGATGTAATCGATCGGTGATGACATCAAGTCAAAGGAATGATGAAGCAGAAGGTTATTGGAACCATGGGTAGGACACAAACTTGATATCAAGCTTGTTGTCCAAGGCGAACTGATATGACGAGGAAGATCGACGTAATCTTAGCTCATCATCGAAAGTTGTGCTCTGGGATTACGGACCAGGTAGCACAGTTAAAGTTTAGCATGTTAATGATATAGCCGAACAGGCTAGGAATGACGTGATCGCGTACAAACCCGTAAGTAAAGAAGATTACTAAAAGTTGTTGAACCGTAGTGCGGACTCGGTTCAGTTATCGGTGTCTTTGAGTGTTTAATAACTCAAAGCCCGTGAAAAATTGGAATCAGTGAGAATGTAGCACTTGATGGAGAACTCATAAGAAGTTATGCAGTCGCGTGATGATCTCGAGATACCAGGGTGTAATACTCGACGAAAGATCAAAGTAAAGGTTGGACTGGTGTATTGACCCACAGAAGACAAGTGCTTAAACTTGCCCGAGAAATGGGATCAAAGAAGAACATATGGTCGGAACCACAATTGCAAAAGATCAATTCTCCGATACCAAAGGATATTATATCAAGGAAATAGCTATTATCGCAAGAAGCTCCCATGGTAGGATCTACATCGTGTCCATGGGCATGAACACAAAGGTTCAAGGTCGACTCCCACTTCCTCAATGCATAACCTTCCATTCACCTCTCGTATTTCAAAAATGACATTAGTTGTTGAACATTTTACCTGGTACAATACCAGATAAGTATTACCCGTGAAATCTTTCGAGTTCACACATATTAAGGAAGGCATAGGTTCAATCCATAGGGGCTTCTTAGAAACATATACCACAAGTTTCAAGAGTAAATATCACAAGCGCGAAAGTAGAGCAAGGTTGAGAAAGTAGATGATACAATTTACCAAAGGCATTATGTATCCAAGGGAAGGCTCACAAGGTTATTGAATATGAAGGACAATGTCCGATAAAATCCATTAAAGGATCTGTCGGTCCATAACAGAGCTGATGTGAGCATCGGCACACAATCAGAGGAAGTAACAATGCAAGGGCATTGGATTATAGAAACAACTGACTAATCCAGAGCTCAAATGCAAAGGAATTATGATTTCCAAATTAAGAGAACAGAAGCAATGTTCTGATTAGGGGTGGATAAGTTGAATAGCCTTAGGGGTACTATCGACGGTATTTGGATTGGTTGAGAATCAGCTCATGTTTAAAATGATGTCTGAGCCGGAAAGATAATTTAAAAGGATCAACTGATGATTGCGTGCATTCGCACTCATGTTGAATCAAAAGGATCAAAATGACGATGCCTAAGGATACTAACGAATATTGCCAGACATATGGAAAGCATCCATCATGCAAGTAGACAAGTATGGCAGAGCAATAAGCTACTAAGGATTTTTGGAGGATCGAATAGTATTTCGAAGACCATTGTGAAACACATGAACAACTGGGGGATGAGCGGATACTCGATAAGTGCGAGAATTATCCATATGGGTATTCAGGTGACAAAGAACAGCAAGGCGGTAAGCTCAAAGGATTATCGAAACAACGACGAGTGTTTCGGGGTATCTAGTAATAACAAGACCAACTGGGGATGAATGTAAGAATAACAACTACAAGTAGTTATCCATAAGGGTTGACGGTGGAAGGGGAATTGCAAATGCGATGAACACAAGTTTTCGGGTTAACAACGGAGAGTATCTTCAGGGTCTTCACGTGCAGCAGACGATCATCAGTAATAAGGGGCTCTCCGGGTGAAAGTGATAACAAGATCCTAATGTTAGATTTAGCAAAAATCATTTAACCCGAATAGAAGAGAGATCAAAGTCCCTGAGTATAGACAATGAGTAAAAGATCCTAATACCACCCAATGGCGACGTGGGCCCATGGGCCGCACAGCCAAGTTAGTAAAACAATTTTCATCGACTAGACTCAACTTCGACCAAGGAGTTGGAAAGGGGGATTCCTACAGCAGTCGGCTCTGATACCAACTTGTGATGCCCCGATTCAATCGCACACTAATCATGCACGCAAACGTGTACGATCAAGATCAGGGACTCACGGGAAGATATCACAACACAACTCTAAAAACATAAATAAGTCATACAAGCATCATAATACAAGCCAGGGGCCTCGAGGGCTCGAATACAAGTGCTCGATAACAGACGAGTCAGCGGAAGCAACAATACCTGAGTACAGACATAAGTTAAACAAGTTTTCCATAAGATGGCTAGCACAACTGAGATACAATCGAAAGAGGCGCAGACCTCTTGCCTGGGATCCTCCTAACTACTCCTATTCGTCGTCAGCGGGCTGCACGTAGTAATAGGCACCTCCAGCATAGTAGGAGTCATCGTCGAAGTGGCGTCTGGCTCCTGGGCTCCATCGACTGGTTGCGGCAACTAGGTAGAAGGGAAAGGGGAAAAAGGGGGAGAAAAGCAACCGTGAGTACTCATCCAAAGTACTCGCAAGTAAGGAGCTACACTACATATGCATGGGTATATGTGTAAAGGGCCATATAAGTGGACTGAACTGCAGAATGCCAGAATAAGAGGGGGATAACTAATCCTGTCGAAGACTACACTTCTGGCAGCCTCCGTCTTGCAGCATGTAGAAGAGAGTAGACTGAAGACCTCCAAGTAGCATCGCATAGCATAATCCTACCCGGCGATCCTCTCCTCGTCGCCCTGTTAGAGAGCGATCACCGGGTTGTATCTGGCACTTGGAAGGGTGTGTTTTATTAAGTATCCAGTTCTAGTTGTCATAAGGTCATGGTACAACTCCAAGTCGTCCTATTACCGAAGATCACGGCTATTCGAATAGATTAATTTCCCTGCAGGGGTGCACCACATAACCCAACACGCTCGATCCCATTTGGCCGGACACACTTTCCTGGGTCATGCCCGGCCTCGGAAGATCAACACGTCGCAGCCCCACCTAGGCACAACAGAGAGGTCAGCCCGCCGGTCTAACTCCTATGTGCACAGGGGTCTGGGCCCATCGCCCATTGCACACCTGCACGTTGCGAGGGCGGCCGGAATCAGACCTAGCAATCTCCATTACAAAGGAAGTCATGTTACGCGGTCCAATCCGGCGCGCGCCGCTCCGTCGCTGACGTCAAGAAGGCTTCGGCTGATACCACGATGTCGAGTGCCCATAACTGTTCCCGCGTAGTTGGTTAGTGCGTATAGGCCAGTAGCCAGACTCAGATAAAATACCAAGATCTCGTTAAGCGTGTTAAGTATCCGCGAGCGCCGAACAGGGTCAGGCCCACCCGTCTCCTAGGTGGTCTCAACCTGCCCTGTCGCTCCACCACAAATTAACAGTCGGGGGCCATCGAGAACCCAGGCCCACCTCTACCGGGATGGAGCCACCTGTCCTTTTAGCCCCCTCATCAGAATCACTTGCGGGTACTCATCGAGCTGACCCGACTTTAGTCACCATCTGTATAGTATGTATGTATGTATAGTATATACCCGTGATCACCTCCCGAGTGATCACGGCCCAATAGTATAGCAAGGCAGACTGACAAGAATGTAGGGCCAATGGTGATAAACTAGCATCCTATACTAAGCATTTAGGATTGCGGGTAAGGTATCAATGACGGTAGCAACAATGACAGGCTATGCAACAGAATAGGAGTAACCGAACAGTAACATGCTACACTACTCTAATGCAAGCAGTATAGAGAAGAATAGGCGATATCTGGTGATCAAGGGGGGGCTTGCCTGGTTGCTCTGGCAAGAGAGAGGGGTCGTCAACTCCGTAGTCGTACTGGGTAGCAGCGACGTCGGTCTCGGTGTCTAGCGGAAGAAGAGGGGGAAGAAACAATGAATACAATGCAAACAGATGCATGACGATGCATGACAAAGCAAAACGTGATGCTAGGCGTGCCCTAACGCAGTATGAGGTGATGTCGGTGAAGGGGGGAACATCCGGGAAAGTATCCCCGACGTTTCGCGTTTTTGGACAAATGAACCGGAGGTGAAATGTTGCAGGTTCACTATGCTAGGGATGTGTCTCAGACGAACGGGCCGTGTATCCGGATTCGTCTCGCCGTTCTAAGTAACTTTCATGTACAAAGTTTTTCGATCCGAGCTACGGTTTATTTTATATTAATTTTAAAAGGATTTAATCATTTTCTAGAATTAACAGAATTAATTTAATTAGAAAATGTAATTATGACATCAGCATGATGTCAGGGTGATGTCAGCAGTCAACAATCGGTTGACTGGATCCAACTGACGCGTGGGTCCCACTGTCATGGACTAAGATTAACTAAAACAGATTAATTAGTTTAATTAGTGATTAGGTTAATCTAATCAGGATTCATTAACTTAATTAATTACTTAATTAATTAATCATTTTTATTTATTATTATATATTTTTAAGCCTTTTTTTCTATTCCTTTTTTTAAACGTTTTAGGGGACGACCCCACTTGTCATAGGCCCTTGGGGGCCTTAGCGGGTCTCGGGCGGGGTTCTCGGGTGCCAGGACCCGGCTGGGGCACCCGAACAAGGCTGTGGGTGCCGGGTCACCGGATCCGGGCGCGTGCTGGCTGGCCGGCGGCCATGGCAGGGCGGTCGCAGCTAACCAGAGTGGGGATAGCAAGGTGAGGGGGCGGTGGCCAGGTGCGGTGCAAGGCCCACGGGGCGAGCAAGGCTGTGCACATGCGGGCGAGCGCGGGGCGCAGCGACCTCGCGATGTCCGCGGCCACGGTCAGAAGCACGGACGGCGCGAATGGCAGCCTACAACAGTGAATCGAGAGGGGGAAGGAGGAGCCCTCTCACATCGTTGCAGGGGAGGCTCGGGGAGGCCAGCGATGGGCAACCCGACGGCGTGCGGCGGGAGGTCGGGGCGGCCATGGACGGAGCGCGGGCGGAGCTCGAGGAAGACGGGCGCGATGCAGCATGGAGAGGAAGGAGACCGGGAAGGGCAGCGGGGCTCGGGGTGGTCGACGGCGACGACCGGGCGATGAGAAGGCAGGCCGTTGAGGTGGTCCGGCGAGGGAGGCGTGGTCGAGGCGACGGGGGCGAGGGCGCGGCCCAGGAATCGGCGACCTCGACACGGGGCGAGGAGGATGCCGAGGCACATGGGGCGATGACGATGCTGCGACGTGGAGGCGGCAGTCCTCA
>NC_057807.1:47871130-48107358 GCF_018294505.1 Triticum aestivum | reverse complement strand
TCCCCCGATCCAGAAACGGGGCGGGGAGAGGGAGGAGTGGGGAGAGTGGGGTTCGATGCCCTATGTTTTCTGGGGTGAGTGGATAAGGGGGAGTTGGGGGAGTGGCCGGCTGGGCCTGGTGGGTTGGCCCAGTGGGGCTGATGGCCTGCTGGGCCAGAGCCCATGGGGGGGGGTTCCTTCCTTTTTGTGTATTTATTTGTTTTCTATTTTTATTTCTTTTATTTTATTTATTTTCTTTTCTATTTTAAATCACTTTAAAATACTTAGGCAATTTATAAAAATGAGTTTTCTCCATAATAATTACCTAGGCATTTAACTGCACACTCCGAACATTTTTATTTTTAACATTTGAATTTTTTTTATTGTTTGCTTGATTTTGAATTTAAATCCGAACCGGTTTCGAACTAACTCGAGATTAGCAATAGTAATTAGGGTGACGTTGTATCATTAGCAGAGGTTCACTGTAGCTTAAATATCCGGGCGTCACAATTCTCCTCCAATACAAGAAATCTCGTCCCGAGATTTAGGAGGGGAGTAAGGGGAAGGGATTTGGTTACGAAATTCTAACGGGTCTTCGTTGTCGTTCTTGAAGAGGTCGATCCATTACGTTGGTGTCTTCATTTCATTGCTTCAGGTCATCATTATGAAGTCATCATCCTTTCTTCGGGGGTTCCATCATACTTACGAATAAGTACCATGTGGGTTAAAAGTAGGAAGGGCGGAGACGTCTTGCGTGATCATGCAAGAAAGGCATGTCAGAGGATAGCATGTCGGTTATGTCGGCAACAATGTCGGTGCCAAGGGCGAGGGATAAAGAGAACCATTTTCCTGCTCGTTGAACGAGGCGGACCATTAGGCAAAGTTCTCGTCCATCGGTGGCTACTGGAATGCTATCAACAAAAGCAACAGGGTCTTACTGACACGGTTGTACACCAAGGTGTTTTACATAAGCAGAAGAATACTACTACTTATATAATATAGATTACAAGAAGGGTTAAGCAAACCAATGGAAAGGAAAGGTGATTACCAGGTTTAATCAGAACAATGGGGAGGAAAATGTGTATACACACATATTTCAGGGGTATATCCTTCCCACAGACAAGGCGAGGGCATGATAATCATGACGGATTAGAAGTAGAGAACCACTGAGGTAAAGGGAGAGGAATTTCATGACGTTACCCATACAACGGTGTTTGGATAATTGATAAAGAGAATTTAGCATTGTGCTTCAAATGTTCTTGTTAATGAACGGAGTACCACAGACATGCTTCGAGATAGCATTGACATGGTCTTCAAGCAAAGGTCAAACTTTGGATACTCAAAGGATTCATCAGGAATAACTTAGAGAATAAGTCTTACAATTCCCTCGTGGAAGAATGGTTAACCTTGCTAAAAAGGAACAACTATAACGATAGGTCCTCCGGCCAGGGGTGCTAGGCATGACATCACCTTACCGGGTCTTATGAAGACTAGCGTTATAACTCTTGTAAGTATGTTCCAACCATCATATCTGATGGAGATTCAGGTATGATCGGTGTCAGGATACCTCAGGCTCAGGATGCCTGAGAAGAAAGGTGCAACACAAATTGATGGGATGACACTGTAAGATTCTCGGGAAATGAACTATGAAGTGATTTCCGTTAACAAGAGTTCATCATTAACCCATGGAGAGGTCAAGGAGGTGGCTGATGAACTCAACGACAATTCATCGAGATTTCCAAAAGATGGATTTCCACAATTAAGAGAACAAGGAGATAACATTTGTCAGACCAAATGATATAAGGAAGTATGCTCGAGGAGAACATACACAACTAAACATTGGTTGAAAGGTGCACCCGAAATATGGGTTGGGTTGCACAACCAATGTCAGAATGGTGATTCAATAATCAATAGTCTAAGAATGAACAGCCGACCATTAACTTCAAAGCAATAGGGTTGCTAGAAGTGCAGGATCCAAACAGCACCATTCACTTGTGGGTACCCCGGTTGGAATCAACACGAGGACCATGAAAGAATGGTGCTGGTGAGAAGTATCACTATACCAAGAATTCTCAAGAGGTGGTGAAATTCTCACTACATTCTTGACATAAAAGATTGTAATACTCCAAGGTGAAGAAGAGCAATTGCTGGATAGCAAGGAACACAAGGTATAACACAAAACACAAACAAGTTTGTGTTGGAGGGGAGGAAGTAGAGTGGTCGATGATAACACTAATCATCGAGGGAAAGGATGGTCTTTCTCAACATAAATTCAATTGATATCCTGGAAGAGCTCGGAATGCTGATGATGATCACGACATAGCAGTCGAGAGATTTCAAGATGTAATCGATCGGTGATGACATCAAGTCAAAGGAATGATGAAGCAGAAGGTTATTGGAACCATGGGTAGGACACAAACTTGATATCAAGCTTGTTGTCCAAGGCGAACTGATATGACGAGGAAGATCGACGTAATCTTAGCTCATCATCGAAAGTTGTGCTCCGGGATTACGGACCAGGTAGCACAGTTAAAGTTTAGCATGTTAATGATATAGCCGAACAGGCTAGGAATGACGTGATCGCGTACAAACCCGTAAGTAAAGAAGATTACTAAAAGTTGTTGAACCGTAGTGCGGACTCGGTTCAGTTATCGGTGTCTTTGAGTGTTTAATAACTCAAAGCCCGTGAAAAATTGGAATCAGTGAGAATGTAGCACTTGATGGAGAACTCATAAGAAGTTATGCAGTCCCGTGATGATCTCGAGATACCAGGGTGTAATACTCGACGAAAGATCAAAGTAAAGGTTGGACTGGTGTATTGACCCACAGAAGACAAGTGCTTAAACTTGCCCGAGAAATGGGATCAAAGAAGAACATATGGTCGGAACCACAATTGCAAAAGATCAATTCTCCGATACCAAAGGATATTATATCAAGGAAATAGCTATTACCGCAAGAATCTCCCATGGTAGGATCTACATCGTGTCCATGGGCATGAACACAAAGGTTCAAGGTCGACTCCCACTTCCTCAATGCATAACCTTCCATTCAACTCTTGTATTTCAAAAATGACATTAGTTGTTGAACATTTTACCTGGTACAATACCAGATAAGTATTACCCGTGAAATCTTTCGAGTTCACACATATTAAGGAAGGCATAGGTTCAACCCATAGGGGCTTCTTAGAAACATATACCACAAGTTTCAAGAGTAAATCTCACAAGAGCGAAAGTGGAGCAAGGTTGAGAAAGTAGATGATACAATTTACCAAAGGCATTATGTATCCAAGGGAAGGCTCACAAGGTTATTGAATATGCAGGACAATGTCGGATAAAATCCATTAAAGGATCTGTCGGTCCATAACAGAGCTGATGTGAGCATCGGCACACAATCAGAGGAAGTAACAATGCAAGGGCATTGGATTATAGAAACAACTGACTAATCCAGAGCTCAAATGCAAAGGAATTATGATTTCCAAATTAAGGGAACAGAAGCAATGTTCTGATTAGGGGTGGATAAGTTGAATAGCCTTAGGGGTACTATCGACGACATTTGGATTAGTTGAGAACCAGCTCATGTTTAAAATGACGTCTGAGCCGGAAAGATAATTTAAAAGGATCAACTGATGATTGCGTGCATTCGCACTCATGTTGAATCAAAAGTATCAAAATGATGATGCCTAAGGATACTAACGAATATTGCCAGACATATGGAAAGCATCCATCATGCAAGTAGACAAGTATGGCAGAGCAATAAGGTACTAAGGATTTTTGGAGGATCGAATAGTATTTCGAAGACCATTGTGAAACACATGAACAACTGGGGGATGAGCGGATACTCGATAAGTGCGAGAATTATCCATAGGGGTATTCAGGTGAAAAAGAATAGCAAGGCGGTAAGCTCAAAGGATTATCGAAACAACGACGAGTGTATCGGGGTATCTAGTAATAACAAGACCAACTAGGGATGAATGTAAGAATAACAACTACAAGTAGTTATCCATAAGGGTTGACGGTGGAAGGGGAATTGCAAATGCGATGAACACAAGTTCTCGGGTTAACACCGGAGAGTATCTTCAGGGTCTTCACGTGTAGCAGACGATCATCAGTAATAAGGGGCTCTCCGGGTGAAAGTGATAACGAGATCCTAATGTTAGATTTAGCAAAAATCATTTAACCCGAATAGAAGAGAGATCGAAGTCCCTGAGTATAGACAAGGAGTAAAAGATCCTAATACCACCCAATGGCGACGTGGGCCCATGGACGCACAACCAAGTTAGTAAAACAATTTTCATCGACTAGACTCAACTTCGACCAAGGAGTTGGAAAGGGGGATTCCTACAGGCAGTCGGCTCTGATACCAACTTGTGACGCCCCGATTCAATCGTACACTAATCATGCACGCAAACGTGTACGATCAAGATCAGGGACTCACGGGAAGATATCACAACACAACTCTAAAAACATAAATAAGTCATACAAGCATCATAATACAAGCCAGGGGCCCCGAGGGCTCGAATACAAGTGCTCGATAATAGACGAGTCAGCGGAAGCAACAATACCTGAGTACAGACATAAGTTAAACAAGTTTGCCATAAGATGGCTAGCACAACTAGGATACAATCGAAAGAGGCGCAGACCTCCTGCCTGGGATCCTCCTAACTACTCTTGGTCGTCGTCAGTGGGCTGCATGTAGTAATAGGCACCTCCAACGTAGTAGGAGTCATCGTCGAAGTGGCGTCTGGCTCCTGGGCTCCATCGACTGGTTGCGGCAACCAGGTAGAAGGGAAAGGGGAAAAAGGGGGGAGAAAAGCAACCGTGAGTACTCATCCAAAGTACTCGCAAGCAAGGAGCTACACTACATATGCATGGGTATATGTGTAAAGGGCCATATAAGTGGATTGAACTGCAGAATGCCAGAATAAGAGGGGGATAACTAATCTTGTCGAAGACTACGCTTCTGGCAGCCTCCGTCTTGCAGGATGTAGAAGAGAGTAGACTGAAGCCCTCCAAGTAGCATCGCATAGCATAATCCCACCCGGCGATCCTCTCCTTGTCGCCCTGTTAGAGAGTGATCACCGGGTTGTATCTGGCACTTGGAAGGGTGTGTTTTATTAAGTATCCAGTTCTAGTTGTCATAAGGTCAAGGTACAACTCCAAGTCGTCCTGTTACCGAAGATCATGGCTATTCGAATAGATTAACTTCCCTGCAGGGGTGCACCACATAACCCAACACGCTCGATCCCATTTGGCCGGACACACTTTCCTGGGTCATGCCCGGCCTCGGAAGATCAACACGTCGCAGCCCCACCTAGGCACAACAGAGAGGTCAGCCCGCCGGTCTAAATCCTATGCGCGCAGGGGTCTGGGCCCATCACCCATTGCACACCTGCACGTTGCGAGGGCGGCCGGAAGCAGACCTAGCAACCTTCATTACAAAGGAAGTCACGTTACGCGGTCCAATTCGGCGCGCGCCACTCCGTCGCTGACGTCAAGAAGGCTTCGGCTGATACCACGACGTCGAGTGCCCATATCTATTCCCGCGTAGTTGGTTAGTGCGTATAGGCCAGTAGCCAGACTCAGATCAAATACCAAGATCTCATTAAGCGTGTTAAGTATCCGCGAACGCAGAACAGGGCCAGGCCCACCTGTCTCCTAGGTGGTCTCAACCTGCCCTGTCGCTCCGCCACAAAGTAACAGTCGGGGGCCGTCGGGAACCCAGGCCCACCTCTACCGGGATGGAGCCACCTGTCCTTTCAGCCCCCTCATCAGAATCACTTGCGGGTACTCATCGAGCTGACCCGACTTTAGTCACCATCTGTATAGTATGTATGTATGTATAGTATATGTTGGAAATATGCCCTAGAGGCAATAATAAATGGATTATTATTATATTTCCTTGTTCATGATAATTGTCTTTTATTCATGCTATAATTGTATTATCCGGAAATTGTAATACACATGTGAATACATAGACCACAATACGTCCCTAGTAAGCCTCTAGTTGACTGTCACACCCTAGCTAGTCATGCATTAGAGTGTTGCATCATGTTTACTCATTCATCAGAAACTTGAAATGGGGATGACAGAACCCCCAGTCCCCTCTGAAACCAACTAGGGTTTACTAAAATAATTTTCAATGAACCTGAAATGCCCTTCTAAAATGGCCATCATTTTTGTCTTGGTTCAGAACCTCTGCCAAAAATGGTGCACATTTTCCTAGGCCATCCTAGGGTTTTTGAATTAAATCATAAATATTTGAATTTGGGCATTTAAAATAATATAAAATATTTAAATGCTCAAATATCTCCAAACTAAAATGTTTCATGTTGGAAATAATCCAACTATGGGCCAGGAATAGTTTGGTGATTTTTGAAGTTGCCTAGGTATTTTATTTAATTCAACAAAGTTGCAGATATATTAAATAAAAACAGAAAACAGAAAAGAAGGGGAAAACTTACCTGTGCGGCCCAGCCAGCTGGCCGGCCCAGCCAGCAACCGACCCAGCCCAGCACTGTAGCTCCCCGTCGTCTTCCTCCCCTCGCCCCGAAGCTGCTGCGTGCTCGCGCGCGCACGGCCGCGCGGCCACCTCCTGCTTGCCGACGCCCTCCTGGCCGCGTGGACGACGCCCGCAGCCCGTCCCGATCCCCCCTGCTCTCTCTCACTCTCCCCGGCTCTCTCCTTCCTCTCCCTCGCTCTCTCTCTCACACGGCCGAACACCACCGTCGCCACCGTTCGCCGTAGCAGTCGTCTCCGACCACCCCTCGCTCCCCCGACTAGCTCAGAAGCTCCGCCACAACTCCCTCTTCCTCCCCACCGCTCCACGGGTCTCCGGAAGCCCTGCATCGCCGCCACGTCGCCGTTCCCCTCTTCGGACTCCGACCACCGTCGCCGTCAAATTCGTCGTCTCCGGCGCGTCCCCGAGCCCGCTTCGACGCCCACTGCAACCGCGGTGAGCCCCCGGAGCGTTTCCCCCTTCTTCCCTGGTCTCTCCCGACCTCTAGGCCCTAGCTCCACCTCGACCGAGAGCTCCACGCCGCCGGCGATGTCGCCGTCGTGGCCACGGTCGCCGTAGCGCCCAACCGAGCACACCATCGTGCTCCACACATCACCAGGAGCACGTAGAACGCACCAACGCCTCCCCAAACCCCCTGCAACACTGATCCCGACCGCACCCGAACTCCGGCCGCCGCAGCCGAGCTCGCCGCCGTCAACTCCGGCCACCCCGAGCCCAACCACCACCACCAATAGACGCGGCTCAACCTCAGCAACACGTAGATGCCTTCCGCCGTCCATTTGGTCGCCGGAATGGCAAAAAGCACTCTCGCCGCCGTCTCGGATCTCGCCGGCGTCATGTCGCCGGTGGGGTTTGACTTGACCGACCTGGGGTTTGACCCCCCAGGGTCACTGACGCGTGGGCCCTGTCGGCCAGATGGTTAGGTTAGCGCTAACTACTGTTAGTCAACCCCCCCTGACACTGACAGTGGGCCCCAGCGCCACTAATTAGTAATTAGAATTAATTTAAATCTGTTTAACCCCCCCTGTCACTGACGTGTGGCCCCCACACGTCAGGTTTGACTTCAGCCAGCCGCAGTTGACCTGCTGACGTCACACTGACGTCAGGCTGACGCAGTAATTGAATTTCTGGATTTAAATTAAATCAGGAAATTCCAGAATATTAATTAAACTTCAAAAATTCATAACTTTTATTCTGTAACTCCAAATTGGACAAATTATATATGAAAAATGATCAGAAAAATCCAATCTATCCATCTGTACTATTTTCATGCATGATCAAACAAGTTAAATTGATGATTCAAGCAGAACAAGGAAAAGCACTTTAAAAGGCCATATTTGAATTTGAAATTTGAATCTTTGATTCAAATTTGTTCAAACCCTTCTGGCTTTAGTTGCATTAGCCCAATACACTCATATTGCCATGTTTCATGCATGCATCATATTGTTGCACATTGTTTGGTGATGCTTGTGTATCGATGCCCTTTGCGACAGGTTCTGTCCCCGAGGAGTACCGTGATTACCCTAACGAAGAACCGTATCCGTGCATCGAACCATCAGGCAAGCAACCAACCATTTGATCATATCGATACAATCCCATGTTCTCGCTCCTGCTCTCTTTTACTGCATTAAGACAACGCGATTCAAACTGCTGTGTGCTACGGTAGTTGAACCCATTTCCTCTGCATGACCTGTCATTGCCACAGTAACTAGATGAAACCCACTAGCATGTGTAGGAGTTGATTGAGCCATATGTATGTGTTGTTCCTACCTTGCTATGCCTGCTATGCTTAGAGTCGTGTCAGGTCTGGTTCATCTGGGTGATGGGCTAGAGTGAAATGATTATGTCGGTAATGAGAGTGGTGTGGTGAACACGATTTGGTAAAGGTATCGATGAGAGGCCATGTAGGAGTACATGGTGGGTTGTTTCATTGAAGCCGACCTTAAGCACTGAGATCTGTATGTGTGATTTAAGAATCAGCTACTACCATACATTGGGCCCTGAAATATGACCCCGCTCGACTTCTTATTCACCCTAGCTCTCTGTCCAGGAGTTGCAAGTAGTTTCTGGTGTTTGTAGCCTACTGGAGGCCGTGGACAGCGCTGACCGTAGGGGTGGGCTGTGATGCGGTAGGTACGTGGCCGGGTGTACCGAATACCCGTTAGGTATCTCGGGAACCCTGTTCACATCGTTCGGGGCCGTATGGGAAACCTCGGCCGGACTCCCTGCGGATGGAACCTGAATAGGCGATAAACCTGGACTAGAGGCTTAAGTGTTTAGGTAGGTCGTGGTCTACACCCACGTCGGCTTTCGCTTGAAGTCTGCCGAGCACATGTCGTGTGCAGACGCTAAGTGGTGGAAACATGTATGAAGAAGTACACCCCTGCAGGGTTAACATGATCTATTCGAATAGCCGCGTCCGCGGTAAAGGACTACTTGGTTGCCTATACAGTTCATAGACAAGTAAATGGAAACTATTAAAAGCCTCAAGATAAGTGTGAGTGCCGAGGATGGCTCTTCCGTAGGAAGACGGAGGTGGATCCTCGGTAGTGTATTGAAGTGGTGAATAGTGGACTCGTGTGCGCAAAACTATTTCAAGTTGGAGTATCGTAGGATAGTCTAGCCAAGAGTCAAAGCTGGCTTGCTGCAATAACTCCACCAACCCTTCTTGATACTATGCATGTATGTAGGATCTGATGTAAGTCTTGCTGAGTACTTTTGTACTCATGTTGCTATAATCTACATTTTTACAGAAGACGCTGCAACCCCTTCTGATGGGTTCTATGTAGACGTTGACATCAACGAGTAGGCTAAGGACCCAGGTGGTGACCCTGAGCTTGTGATGGACCACGTAGTATAGTTAGGCTTCCAAGCCTCTTTTATTTTACTAGTTGTCTGTACCCAGACAAAGTACTTCCGCTGTTGGCTTGTATGACTGTATGACTTGTATGTTGGGTCGTGAGACCCGTACCTTTGTGTATGTTATGTATGGCTCCCTGAGCCTTAAATAAAGTACTTGTGTCATAGAGTCATGTTGTGATGCTTCGTTGTATTTGCACATATCGAGCATATTGTGTGTATGATTGAAATGCTTGGTATGTGTGGGATCTGACTATCTAGTTGTTTATCTTTAGTAGCCTCTCTTACCGGGAAATGTCTCCTAGTGTTACCGCTGAGCCATGGTAGCTTGCTACTGCTCTGGAACACTTAGGCTGGCCGGCATGTGTCCTTCTTCGTTCCTGTGTCTGTCCCTTCGGGGAAATGTCACGCTTTGAGTACCGGAGTCCTGTTAGCCCGCTACAGCCCGGTTTACCGGAGTCCTGCTAGCCCAGTGCTACAGCCCGGACCCACTTGCTGATGACCGACACGTTCGAAGCTGGGTCATGGATGCCTGTCCCTGTAAGTCTGTGCCACTTTGGGTTTACGACTAGTCATGTCAGCCCGGGCTCTTTATCATATGGATGCTAGCGACACTATCATATACGTGAGCCAAAAGGCGCAAACGGTCCCGGGAAAAGGTAAGACGACACCCGTGGGGATACCGTGCGTGAGGCCGCAAAGTGATATGAGGTGTTACCAGCTAGATCGATGTGACATCGAGTCGGGGTCCTGACAGCGTTGGCATCAGAGCCGGACTGCCTGTAGGTTCTCCAAGCCAAACTGGTCGATGTTGAGTCTAGAAATTCTTTAGTTATATGTAGGGGAATTGTTTGTGGGTTGGAACGTAAGGCTCTTTTTACTCCTTATACCTTATGACTTTCTGATCTGAGTCAGTCCATTCTTCCACCGGGGGTTAAGGAATTAGGATCTGTTCTCTCTATCAGGATCACGTGTTACTAATCAGTAGTACCTTATAAGTTTGATGGTTACCAGCCTAGTTCAGTTCTACTACCACATTATGTTGTTAGAATGGTTCCAGAACTTTGATGTGATGATGTTGAGTGTGTACGAAATCCTTTGTCAAATGTCTCAAAATCCTTTTTGAGCATTTACAGCTGTTATGCTGCCGAAATTTTGCTAGAAATTCTAATGCCTTTGCATTATGATTATGCTTTCAGATGGCCACTCGCGACCTCAATCAAGTGGTTCGCCTGACTCGATGCCTAGATGTACCCGGCCATACTGCTAAGTTGGTCAGGGTAATGACTGAGGCTGGATATCGTTGGTATCCTGAGTACACGGTCGAAGAGCAATTCCGAGACTTCAACCAAAGCCAGTATCTCTGCACTGTCAGGATATTTCCATCTTATCCTGGATCCACCGAGCCTCTTCACTGCTCCTATGGACTCGGGGTTACTATTGAGATGGCTGTGCAGGATGCCGCCTACTCTATGATGACCATTATGCGAGTCAGATCTGGTCTATTTCGGGACTCTGACTTCCGGTATATGCCAGGATCACTTCCGGGAGCACAAGGGTATCTCCAGGCTATCTATGCTGACTCCACTCAGGAGGATTCACGGACTCGCACCACTGCTGAGATGCTCGAGGATAAGGACCGTGAAAATCGGGCCTTAAGGTTAGAGCTCTTCAATACCCGTGCTGACCACTGGGCCACTTTGACTCGGTTCGCACCGGCGGTGCAAGCTGGATATTCAGATATGCGCGATCTCTATCCTGTGAGATCTGCTCTGCCAGACGTGATGGTTTGGCGTGATGTAGGAGGCATCACCCCACCTCGCGGTCCCCGCAGGCCACCGTTTGTTGGTCCAAGGCCTCATCCTAGCCCCTATGGTCCACAAGCTCCGCGAGATCGTCTGTTTCCGGATGAACATGTTGAGCTTCCAGGCTATGGAGGTGACTTCTACGAGGACTACTACGGATCGGTCTGAGTTAGTGGTAGTACCACTAGTTCGCACTAGCTGTGTCGTCTATCGTCCCGCGTGACTCGTGGGTTATGACCTAGTTTGTACTCTTTCCGGAGGTGTAGAAAAATAATGTATAGGAGCTTGGAATGCCTCCGATGAGATGTAATCCTCTTTTCACCGTAATAGTACTTTGCTTGGTCTTGTACTAAACCTGTATGGTGTGTATGACGATGGAATAAAGAAGCAGTTTCTGTATCTACCATGTCATACGGATGATCATCTTGCATTCCGAGTTATTCCTTACATTATGTATCCTATGTCGGAATTTCATCATTCTGACTAAATCATTGTCTTGTTACCTAGGATGGTCAACACGCGCGCCAACCCTGCTTCCCAAGAGCAGGCCGAAGGCAGTGAAGCCAGGAATGAAAATCTGCCTCATCCTCCTTCACTAGCCGAGGTGATGATGGAAGCTGAGAGAAACAAGCGGGAGACAAACCGTTTGTTGGAGCGTATTGAACAGAATACAGCACACCATCAGAGGGCTAACGTGGTGTCACTCAGTGATTTTATCAAATTGCATCCACCCACGTTCCACCACTCCGTCGAGCCTCTCGACGCTGATGACTGGCTTCGCAGTATCTCTCACAAACTGCGTTCCGCGCTGGTAGCGGAGGCTGACAAGGTCACCTTTGCTGCATATCATCTTGAAGGCCCCGCCAGTCTATGGTGGGAGAATTATGGAGCCATGCGCCCAGCGGGCCATGTCACTACTTGGGCTGAGTTCAGCGAGGCTTTCCGTGAACATCACATTCCGGAGGGTCTCATGGACCGTAAGCGTGAAGAATTTTGCAATTTCACCCAAGGCCGACTTTCTGTGGATGTCTATAGCAGGGAGTTTGGTAATCTCGCCCGATATGCAACCGAGGAAGTTTCTACTGACGCCAAGAAGCAAGCAAGGTTCCGCAAGGGCCTTAGTCCTGAGCTTCGCCGCGACCTCCGTCTGCATGAGTGCACATCTTTTTCGAAACTTGTCAACAAAGCCATCAGTGCTGAAACTGGTCAGACTGACTATGACGCAACACGCAAGCATGGACGTGACATGGGTTCCTCATCCGGTGCTGGTCCTCAGAAGCGCCGCGTGTGGGTGCCCAACACCGCCCTGCCACCCAGGTTCACACCGAGGCCATCTTTCCAGGCGCCTCGCCCTGTTCAACAGTCTGCACCGGCCAAGCCCTATGGGGGTCCAACCAATAATGCTCCTCCACGTACCAGTTCCGTGACTTGTTTCAAGTGTGGGGAATCTGGTCACTATATGCGTGAATGCCCCCAGACCAACCCCAATCAATCTGCTAAAGCTGTTGGCCGTGGCAAGCCGACAGGGAAAGTGTTTCATGCTAAACCGGTCACCGCTTCACGTGGCCATGTCAATTGTGTCTCTGCCGAAGAAGCTCAAGAGGATCCCAACGTCGTTCTCGGTACGCTTCTTGTTAATTGCCACCCGGCATCTGTTCTTTTCGATACAGGAGCCTCTCATTCTTTTATATCCGAAAATTATGCTCGTCTGCATAACATTGCATTTTGTGACTTGCCATCCACTATGGAAATCTCTACCCCTGGGTCTAGATGGCAGACCTCTAGGGTAAGTTATGGAAATGAGATCCAAGTCGACAGACTTGTTTTCCTTGCATCTTTGATAGCCCTTAAATCTTCAGATATTAATATCATTCTGGGTATGGACTGGATGTCAGCCCATCATGCCCAAATTGATTGCTTCTCTAGGACTGTTCAACTCACCCATCCTTCGGGGAAGATAGTCAATGTCTTGACCCGAATAGCCAAGCGACAATTATATTCTCTTAACGCCAGCCCTTTGCCAGACCTTGAGGACGTTCCGGTAGTCCGTGACTTCCCGGATGTCTTTCCAGAGGAATTGCCAGGTGTTCCACCTGACAGGGATGTTGAGTTCGTAATAGACCTCATTCCAGGAACCGTTCCGATTGCTAGAAGACCCTATAAGATGGCACCCCTAGAACTAGCCGAGCTTAAGAAACAACTCGATGAATCCTTGAAAAAGGGTTTCATCCGACCTAGCTCATCTCCGTGGGCTTGCCCCGTCCTATTCGTCAAGAAGAAGGATGGTACGGACCGGATGGTTGTAGATTACCGACCTGTCAACTTGGTCACAATCAAGAACAAATATCCACTTCCCAGGATCAACGACCTGTATGATCAGCTCGCTGGATCCTCAGTCTTCTCCAAGATGGATTTGAGGTTGGGCTACCATCAAATCAAAATCAGAAACGGGGACATTCCTAAAACGGCCTTTGTTACTCGTTATGGCCAATACGAGTACACCGTCATGTCCTTCGGTTTAACCAACGCTCCAGCCACCTTTTCTCGGTTAATGAACTCAATCTTCATGGAGTATTTGGATAAATTCGTCGTAGTTTATCTCGATGATATACTCATCTACTCCAAGAACGAGGAAGAACATGCCGAACATTTAAGGCTAGTGTTGAAGAAACTTCGAGAGCATCGCCTTTATGCCAAATTTTCAAAATGTGAATTCTGGTTGTCAGAAGTGACCTATCTGGGCCATGTAATATCTGGTAAAGGTATTGCTGTTAACCCTGAGCGAGTTCAAGCCGTCCTTGATTGGACACCACCTGAATCGGTCAAGCAAGTTCGGAGTTTTCTAGGCTTAGCGAGCTATTGTCGTCGCTTTGTCGAGAACTTCTCCAAGGTTGCCAAACCTCTAACCGAACTCCTCAAGAAAGATAAGAAGTTCGAATGGACTCCACAATGTGAGCACAGCTTTCAGGAACTGAAAAGACGCCTGACCTCTGCTCCCGTGCTGGTACCGCCAGACTTCTCCAAGGACTTCGTTATCTACTGCGACGCCTCGCGACAAGGACTAGGTTGCATTCTCATGCAAGATCGACACGTAATTGCTTACGCTTCACGGCAATTGCACCCACATGAGGAGAATTATCCTACTCATGATCTAGAACTTGCAGCCGTAGTCTATGCACTTAAGACCTGGCGACATTACCTCCTCGGTAATCGTTGCGAAATATTCACTGATCACCAAAGTCTGAAGTACATCTTCACCCAACCGGATCTGAATCTCAGGCAAAGACGTTGGGTTGAATTGATCACAGACTTCGACTTAGGAATAACCTATACCCCAGGGAAAGCCAACGTCATGGCTGATGCGCTAAGTCGTAAATCTTATTGTAACAACCTGATGTTACAACAAAGTCAACCGCTTCTCCATGAGGAATTTCGGAAGCTTAACCTTCACATTGTACCTCAAGGTTTTCTCTCCACCTTGGTAGCAAAACCTACTCTTACGGATCAAATCATCGCTGCCCAAAAGCGAGATAAGGGAATATCTAAAATCAAAGAGAACATTGCTAGCGGAGGTGCTAGTTGTTTCTCCACTAACGATCATGGTGTTGTGTATTTTGAGAACCGTCTAGTGGTTCCCAAGAACCAGCATCTACGGCAGTTGATCCTTAAGGAGGCTCATGAATCTCCTCTCACCATTCATCCCGGTAGTACTAAAATGTATCAGGACCTACGCCAGAGGTTCTGGTGGACTAGGATGAAGAGAGAAATCGCTCAGTATATTGCTAATTGCGACGTCTGTCGTCGTGTAAAAGCAGAGCATCAACGGCCTGCTGGCACCCTTCAACCCTTAGCTATTCCTGAATGGAAATGGGATAAAATTGGTATGGATTTCATTACCGGTTTTCCCAGGACCAAAGAAGGGAATAATGCTATCTTCGTCGTGGTCGATCGTCTTTCCAAAGTAGCTCATTTCTTACCTGTTCGTGAGAGTATAACCGCTAGTCAGCTGGCAGACTTGTACATCTCCCGAATAGTGTCCCTCCATGGTGTTCCTTTGGAAATTAACTCGGATCGAGGAAGTCTTTTCACCTCTCGATTTTGGGAAAGTTTCCAAAATGCTATGGGAACTCGTCTCTCCTTTAGCACCGCTTTCCACCCTCAGTCAAGTGGTCAAGTGGAACGCGTCAATCAGATTCTAGAAGACATGCTTCGAGCCTCTGTTATCTCGTTCGGAATGGACTGGGAGAAGTGCCTTCCATTTGCCGAATTCGCTTACAACAACAGCTATCAATCTAGCTTGAGTAAAGCCCCTTTTGAAGTTCTCTATGGACGACGATGTCGAACACCCCTTAACTGGTCAGAGACCGGGGAAAGACAATTCTTTGGCCCGGATATGATTCAGGAAGCAGAAGAACAGGTTCGTATCGTTCGTGAAAAGTTGAAAACAGCCCAATCCCGTCAAAAGAGTCAATATGACCGAAAACATAAGGCTATGACTTTCGAGGTTGACGAGAAGGCTTATCTTCGGGTCACCCCTCTGAAGGGAACCCATCGCTTCGGTATCAAAGGCAAATTGGCTCCTCGTTACATTGGACCTTTTCGCATTCTTGCCAAACGAGGAGAAGTTGCCTACCAATTGGAACTACCTCCGCACCTCTCCAGAGTTCACGATGTCTTCCACGTCTCTCAACTCAGGCGTTGCTTCTCGGATCCTATCCGTGAAGTGGACCACGAAACGCTTGATCTCCAAGATGATCTTACATATCGAGAGTACCCCATTCGTATCCTCGATCAGGCCGAGCGTACCACCCGACGTCATAATATCAAGTTTCTCAAAGTTCAATGGTCGCACCATTCTGAAGATGAAGCAACTTGGGAAAGGGAGGATCGTCTTCGACTCGAGTATCCCGCCTTCTTCCCGGAGGAACCCAAATCTCGGGACGAGATTCTTTTGAGTGGGGGTGAGTTGTCACACCCTAGCTAGTCATGCATTAGAGTGTTGCATCATGTTTACTCATTCATCAGAAACTTGAAATGGGGATGACAGAACCCCCAGTCCCCTCTGAAACCAACTAGGGTTTACTAAAATAATTTTCAATGAACCTGAAATGCCCTTCTAAAATGCCCATCATTTTTGTCTTGGTTCAGAACCTCTGCCAAAAATGGTGCACATTTTCCTAGGCCATCCTAGGGTTTTTGAATTAAATCATAAATATTTGAATTTGGGCATTTAAAATAATATAAAATATTTAAATGCTCAAATATCCCCAAACTAAAATGTTTCATGTTGGAAATAATCCAACTATGGGCCAGGAATAGTTTGGTGATTTTTGAAGTTGCCTAGGTATTTTATTTAATTCAACAAAGTTGCAGATATATTAAATAAAACAGAAAACAGAAAAGAGGGGGAAAACTTACCTGTGCGGCCCAGCCAGCTGGCCGGCCCAGCCAGCAACCGACCCAGCCCAGCACTGTAGCTCCCCGTCGTCTTCCTCCCCTCGCCCCGAAGCTGCTGCGTGCTCGCGCGCGCACGGCCGCGCGGCCACCTCCTGCTTGCCGACGCCCTCCTGGCCGCGTGGACGACGCCCGCAGCCCGTCCCGATCCCCCCTGCTCTCTCTCACTCTCCCCGGCTCTCTCCTTCCTCTCCCTCGCTCTCTCTCACACGGCCGAACACCACCGTCGCCACCGTTCGCCGTAGCAGTCGTCTCCGACCACCCCTCGCTCCCCCGATTAGCTCAGAAGCTCCGCCTCAACTCCCTCTTCCTCCCCACCGCTCCACGGGTCTCCGGAAGCCCTGCATCGCCGCCACGTCGCCGTTCCCCTCTTCGGACTCCGACCACCGTCGCCGTCAAATTCATCGTCTCCGGCGCGTCCCCGAGCCCGCTTCGACGCCCACTGCAACCGCGGTGAGCCCCCGGAGCGTTTCCCCCTTCTTCCCTGGTCTCTCCCGACCTCTAGGCCCTAGCTCCACCTCGACCGAGAGCTCCACGCCGCCGGCGATGTCGCCGTCGTGGCCACGGTCGCCGTAGCGCCCAACCGAGCACACCATCGTGCTCCACACATCACCAGGAGCACGTAGAACGCACCAACGCCTCCCCAAACCCCCTGCAACACCGATCCCGACCGCACCCGAACTCCGGCCGCCGCAGCCGAGCTCGCCGCCGTCAACTCCGGCCACCCCGAGCCCAACCACCACCACCAATAGACGCGGCTCAACCTCAGCAACACGTAGATGCCTTCCGCCGTCCATTTGGTCGCCGGAATGGCAAAAAGCACTCTCGCCGCCGTCTCGGATCTCGCCGGCGTCATGTCGCCGGTGGGGTTTGACTTGACCGACCTGGGGTTTGACCCCCCAGGGTCACTGACGCGTGGGCCCTGTCGGCCAGATGGTTAGGTTAGCGCTAACTACTGTTAGTCAACCCCCCCTGACACTGACAGTGGGCCCCAGCGCCACTAATTAGTAATTAGAATTAATTTAAATCTGTTTAACCCCCCCTGTCACTGACGTGTGGCCCCCACACGTCAGGTTTGACTTCAGCCAGCCGCAGTTGACCTGCTGACGTCACACTGACGTCAGGCTGACGCAGTAATTGAATTTCTGGATTTAATTAAATCAGGAAATTCCAGAATATTAATTAAACTTCAAAAATTCATAACTTTTATTCTGTAACTCCAAATTGGACAAATTATATATGAAAAATGATCAGAAAAATCCAATCTATCCATCTGTACTATTTTCATGCATGATCAAACAAGTTAAATTGATGATTCAAGCAGAACAAGGAAAAGCACTTTAAAAGGCCATATTTGAATTTGAAATTTGAATCTTTGATTCAAATTTGTTCAAACACTTCTGGCTTTAGTTGCATTAGCCCAATACACTCATATTGCCATGTTTCATGCATGCATCATATTGTTGCACATTGTTTGGTGATGCTTGTGTATCGATGCCCTTTGCGACAGGTTCTGTTCCCGAGGAGTACCGTGATTACCCTAACGAAGAACCGTATCCGTGCATCGAACCATCAGGCAAGCAACCAACCATTTGATCATATCGATACAATCCCATGTTCTCGCTCCTGCTCTCTTTTACTGCATTAAGACAACGCGATTCAAACTGCTGTGTGCTACGGTAGTTGAACCCATTTCCTCTGCATGACCTGTCATTGCCACAGTAACTAGATGAAACCCACTAGCATGTGTAGGAGTTGATTGAGCCATATGTATGTGTTGTTCCTACCTTGCTATGCCTGCTATGCTTAGAGTCGTGTCAGGTCTGGTTCATCTGGGTGATGGGCTAGAGTGAAATGATTATGTCGGTAATGAGAGTGGTGTGGTGAACACGATTTGGTAAAGGTATCGATGAGAGGCCATGTAGGAGTACATGGTGGGTTGTTTCATTGAAGCCGACCTTAAGCACTGAGATCTGTATGTGTGATTTAAGAATCAGCTACTACCATACATTGGGCCCTGAAATATGACCCCGCTCGACTTCTTATTCACCCTAGCTCTCTGTCCAGGAGTTGCAAGTAGTTTCTGGTGTTTGTAGCCTACTGGAGGCCGTGGACAGCGCTGACCGTAGGGGTGGGCTGTGATGCGGTAGGTACGTGGCCGGGTGTACCGAATACCCGTTAGGTATCTCGGGAACCCTGTTCACATCGTTCGGGGCCGTATGGGAAACCTCGGCCGGACTCCCTGCGGATGGAACCTGAATAGGCGATAAACCTGGACTAGAGGCTTAAGTGTTTAGGTAGGTCGTGGTCTACACCCACGTCGGCTTTCGCTTGAAGTCTGCCGAGCACATGTCGTGTGCAGACGCTAAGTGGTGGAAACATGTATGAAGAAGTACACCCCTGCAGGGTTAACATGATCTATTCGAATAGCCGCGTCCGCGGTAAAGGACTACTTGGTTGCCTATACAGTTCATAGACAAGTAAATGGAAACTATAAAAGCCTCAAGATAAGTGTGAGTGCCGAGGATGGCTCTTCCGTAGGAAGACGGAGGTGGATCCTCGGTAGTGTATTGAAGTGGTGAATAGTGGACTCGTGTGCGCAAAACTATTTCAAGTTGGAGTATCGTAGGATAGTCTAGCCAAGAGTCAAAGCTAGCTTGCTGCAATAACTCCACCAACCCTTCTTGATACTATGCATGTATGTAGGATCTGATGTAAGTCTTGCTGAGTACTTTTGTACTCATGTTGCTATAATCTACATTTTTACAGAAGACGCTGCAACCCCTTCTGATGGGTTCTATGTAGACGTTGACATCAACGAGTAGGCTAAGGACCCAGGTGGTGACCCTGAGCTTGTGATGGACCACGTAGTATAGTTAGGCTTCCAAGCCTCTTTTATTTTACTAGTTGTCTGTACCCAGACAAAGTACTTCCGCTGTTGGCTTGTATGACTGTATGACTTGTATGTTGGGTCGTGAGACCCGTACCTTTGTGTATGTTATGTATGGCTCCCTGAGCCTTAAATAAAGTACTTGTGTCATAGAGTCATGTTGTGATGCTTCGTTGTATTTGCACATATCGAGCATATTGTGTGTATGATTGAAATGCTTGGTATGTGTGGGATCTGACTATCTAGTTGTTTATCTTTAGTAGCCTCTCTTACCGGGAAATGTCTCCTAGTGTTACCGCTGAGCCATGGTAGCTTGCTACTGCTCTGGAACACTTAGGCTGGCCGGCATGTGTCCTTCTTCGTTCCTGTGTCTGTCCCTTCGGGGAAATGTCACGCTTTGAGTACCGGAGTCCTGTTAGCCCGCTACAGCCCGGTTTACCGGAGTCCTGCTAGCCCAGTGCTACAGCCCGGACCCACTTGCTGATGACCGACACGTTCGAAGCTGGGTCATGGATGCCTGTCCCTGTAAGTCTGTGCCACTTTGGGTTTACGACTAGTCATGTCAGCCCGGGCTCTTTATCATATGGATGCTAGCGACACTATCATATACGTGAGCCAAAAGGCGCAAACGGTCCCGGGAAAAGGTAAGACGACACCCGTGGGGATACCGTGCGTGAGGCCGCAAAGTGATATGAGGTGTTACCAGCTAGATCGATGTGACATCGAGTCGGGGTCCTGACATTGACTAGCTCGTTGGTCAACAGATAGTCATGGTTTCCTGACTATGGACATTAGATGTCATTGACAACGGGATCACGTCATTAGGAGAATGACGTGATGGACAAGACCCAATCCTAAGCATAGCACAAGATCGTGTAGTTCGTTGTGCTAGAGCTTTTCCAATGTCAAGTATCTCTTCCTTAGACCATGAGATCGTGTAACTCCCGGATACCGTAGAAGTGCTTTGGGTGAACCAAACGTCACAACGTAACTGGGTGACTATAAAGGTGCACTACAGGTATCTCCGAAAGTGTCTGTTGGGTTGACACGGATCGAGACTGGGATTTGTCACTCCGGATTACGGAGAGGTATCACTGGGCCCACTCGGTAGTGCATCATCATAATGAGCTCAAAGTGACCAAGTGTCTGGTCACGGGATCATGCATTACGGTACGAGTAAAGTGACTTGCCGGTAACGAGACTGCACGAGGTATTGGGATACCGACGATCGAGTCTCGGGCAAGTAACATACCGTCTGACAAAGGGAATAGTATACAGGGTTGTTTGAATCCTCGACATCGTGGTTCATCCGATGAGATCATCGAGGAGCATGTGGGAGCCAACATGGGTATCCAGATCCCGCTGTTGGTTATTGACCGGAGAACCGTCTCGGTCATGTCTGCATGTCTCCCGAACCCGTAGGGTCTACACACTTAAGGTTCAGTGACGCTAGGGTTATAAGGAAGACTTGTATGTGATTACCAAATGTTGTTCGGAGTTCCGGATGAGATCCGGGATGTCACGAGGAGTTCCGGAAAGGTCCGGAGGTGAAGATTTATATATGGGAAGTTGTCATACGAACACCGGAAAGTTTCGGGGACATATCGGTATTGTACCGGGGCCACCGGAAGGGTTTCGGGGGTCCACCGGGTGGGGCCACCCCTCTTGGTGGGCCACATGGGCCGCTTGGGGCAGGGCACCAGCCCCTAGAGGGCTGTGCACGCCCCCTTGGGCCCATGCGCCTAGGGTTGGGGGGGAACCCTAGTGGGGGCGCACCCCCCTTGCTTGGGGGGCAAGCCCCCCTCCCTGGCGGCCGCCCCCCCTCTAGATCTCATCTAGATGGGGCCACCCCCTTCCCCCTTCCCCTATAAATAGAGGGGCAAGGGGAGGGCTGAACACCTGATCCAAGGCGCAGCCCCTCCCCTCCCCAACACCTCTCCTCCTCCGTTGAGCGCTTGGCGAAGCCCTGTCGGAGTAGTGCCTCTCCACCATCATCACGCCGTCGTGCTGCTGCTGGAGCCTTCTTCCTCAACCTCTCCTTCCCCCTTGCTTGATCAAGAAGGAGGAGACATCGTCTGTACCGTACGTGTGTTGAACGCGGAGGTGCTGTCCGTTCAGCACTTGGTCATCGATGATCTGAATCACGGCGAGTACGACTCCATCATCACCGTTCCCTCGAACGCTTCCGCACGCGATCTACAAGTGGTATGTAGATGCAATCTCTCTCCCATGACTTGTTTCTTAGATGAACTCATAGATGGATCTTGGTGAAACCGTAGGAATTTTTTTATTTTCTGCAACGTTCCCCAAGAGTGGCATCATGAGCTAGGTCTATGCATAGTTCTCTATTGCACGAGTAGAACACAATTTTGTTGTGGGCGTAGATCTTGTCAACTTGCTTGCCGCTACTAGTCTTTTGTTGCTTCAGCGGTATTGTGGGATGAAGCGGCCCGGACCAACCTTACACGTACGCTTACATGAGACCAGTGCCACCGACTAACATGCACTAGTTGCATAAGGTGGCTGGCGGTTGTCTGTCTCTCCCACTTTAGTTGAAGCAGATTCGATGAAAAGGGTCCTTATGAAGGGTAAATAGAAGTTGACAAAATCACGTTGTGGTTATTCGTAGGTATGAAAACGTTCTTGCTAGAACCCAATTGCAGCCACGTAAAAGATGCAACAACAATTAGAGGACGTCTAACTTGTTTTTGCAGCAATTGTCATGTAATGTGATATGGCCAGAAGTTGTGATGAATGATGAATGATATATTGTGATGTATGAGATCATGTTCTTGTAATAGGAATCATGACTTGCATGTCGATGAGTATGACAACCGGCAGGAGCCATAGGAGTTATCTTTATTTTTGTATGACCTGCGTGTCATTGAAGAACGCCATGTAAACTACTTTACTTTATTACTAAACACGTTAGTCATAGAAGTAGAAGTAGTCGTTGGCGTGACAACTTCATGAAGACACGATGATGGAGATCATGATGATGGAGATCATGGTGTCATGCCGGTGACAATATGATCATGGAGCCCCGAAGATGAAGATCAAAGGAGCTATATGATATTGGCCATATCATGTCACAACTTTATATAATTGCATGTGATGTTTATTATGTTTTATGCATCTTGTTTACTTAGAACGACGGTAGTAAAGAAGATGATCCCTTACAACAATTTCAAGAAGTGTTCTCCCCTAACTGTGCACCGTTGCTAAAGTTCGTCGTTTCGAAGCACCACGTGATGATCGGGTGTGATAGATCCTTACGTTCACATACAACGGGTGTAAGACAGTTTTACACATGCAAAACACTTAGGGTTAACTTGACGAGCCTAGCATGTCCAGACATGGCCTCGGAACACGGAGACCGAAAGGTCGAACATGAGTCGTATGGAAGATACGATCAACATGAGAATGTTCACCGACGATGACTAGTCCGTCTCACGTGATGATCGGACACGGCCTAGTCGACTCGGATCGTGTAACACTTAGATGACTAAGGGGATGTCAAATCTGAGTGGGAGTTCATTAAATAATTTGATTGGATGAACTTAATTATCATGAACTTAGTCTAAAACTTTTTGCAAAATATGTCTTGTAGATCAAATGGCCAACGCTCATGTCAACATGAACTTCAACGCGTTCCTAGAGAAAACCAAGCTGAAAGATGATGGCAGCAACTATTCGGACTGGGTCCGGAACCTGAGGATCATCCTCATAGCAGCCAAGAAGGACTATGTCCTAGATGCACCGCTAGGTGAAGCACCCATCCCAGAGAACCAAGACGTTATGAACACTTGGCAATCACGTGCTGATGATTACTCCCTCGTTCAGGGTGGCATGCTTTACAGCTTAGAACCGGGGCTCCAAAAGCGTTTTGAGAAGCATGGAGCATATGAGATGTTCGAGGAGCTGAACATGGTTTTCCAAGCTCATACCCGGGTCGAGAGATATGAAGTCTCCGACAAGTTCTATAGTTGTAAGATGGAGGAAAACAGTTCTGTCAATGAGCACATACTCAAACTGTCTGGGTTGCACAACCGCCTGTCCCAGTTGGAGATCAACCTCCCGGAAGAGGCGGTCATTGACAGAATCCTTCAGTCGCTCCCACCGAGCTACAAGAGCTTTGTGTTGAACTACAATATGTAGGGGATGGTGAAGACCATTCCTTAAGTATTCTCAATGCTGAAGTCAGCAGAGGTTGAAATCAAGAAAGAACATCAAGTGTTGATGGTCAATAAGACCACTAAGTTCAAAAAGGGCAAGGGTAAGAAGAACTTCAAGAAGGATGACAAAGATGTTGCCGCGCCCGGTAAGCAGGTTGCCGGGTAGAAGTCAAAGAATGGACGCAAGCCTGAAACTGAGTGCTTTTATTGCGAGGGGAAGGGTCACTGGAAGCGGAACAGCCCCAAATACTTAGCGGACAAGAAGGCCGGCAACACTAAAGGTATATTTGATATACATGTAATTGATATGTACCTTACGAGTACTCATAGTAACTCCTGGGTATTTGATACTGGTGCCGTTGCTCACATTTGTAACTCACAGCAGGAGCTGCGGAATAAGCGGAGACTGGCGAAGGACGAGGTGACGATGCACGTCAGGAATGGTTCCAAGGTCGATGTGATCGCCGTCGGCACACTACCTCTACATTTACCTACGGGATTAGTTTTAAACCTCAATAATTGTTATTTAGTGCCAAGTTTGAGCATGAACATTGTATCTGGATCTCGTTTGATATGAGATGGTTACTCATTTAAATCCGAGAATAATGGTTGTTCTATTTATATGAGAGATATGTTTCATGGTCATGCCCCGATGGTCAATGGTTTATTCTTAATGAATCTCGAACATAATGTTACACATATTCATAGTGTGAATACCAAAAGATGTAAAGTTGATAACGATAGTCCCACATACTTGTGGCACTGCCGCCTTGGTCACATTGGTGTCAAGCGCATGAAGAAGCTCCATGCTGATGGACTTTTAGAGTCTCTAGATTATGAATCATTTGACACATGCGAACCATGCCTCATGGGCAAAATGACAAAGACCCCATTCTCCGGAACAATGGAGCGAGCAACCAACTTGTTGGAAATCATACATACCGATGTGTGCGGTCCAATGAGCGTTGAGGCTCGCGGAGGATATCGTTATGTTCTCACTCTCACTAATGACTTGAGTAGATATGGGTATGTCTACTTGATGAAACACACGTCTGAGACCTTTGAAAAGTTCAAGGAATTTCAGAATGAAGTAGAGAATCAACATGACCGAAAGATATAGTTCTTACGATCGGATCGTGGAGGAGAATATTTAAGTCACGAATTTGGTACACACTTAAGAAAATGTGGAATCGTTTCACAACTCATGCCGCCTGGAACACCTCAGCGTAACGGTGTGTCCGAACGTCGTAATCACACTCTATTGGATATGGTGCGATCTATGATGTCTCTTACCGATTTACCGCTATCATTTTGGGGATACGCTCTAGAGACAGCTACATTCACTTTAAATAGGGCACCGTCTAAATCCGTTGAGACGACACCGTATGAATTATGGTTTGGGAAGAAACCTAAGCTGTCGTTTCTAAAAGTTTGGGGATGCGATGCTTATGTAAAGAAACTTCAACCTGAAAAGCTCGAACCCAAGTCGGAAAAATGCGTCTTCATAGGATACGCTAAGGAAACCATTGGGTATACCTTCTACTTAAGATCCGAGGGCAAGATCTTTATTGCCAAGAACGGATCCTTTCTGGAAAAAGAGTTTCTCTCGAAAGGAGTAAGTGGGAGGAAAGTAGAACTCGATGAAGTACTACCTCTTGAAACGGAAAGTAGTGCAGCTCAGGAAAACGTTCCTGTGGTGCCTACACCGACTGGAGAGGAAATTAATGATGATGATCAAGGTACTTCTGATCAAGTTGCTACTAAACTTTGTAGGTCCACAAGGACATGTTCCACACCAGAGTGGTATGGCAACCCTGTCCTGGAAATCATGTTGTTAGACAACAGTGAACCTTCGAACTATGAAGAAGCGATGGCGGGCCCAGATTCCAACAAATGGCTAGAAGCCATGAAATCCGAGATAGAATCCATGTATGAAAACAAAGTATGGACTTTGACTGACTTGCCCGATGATCGGCGAGCGATAGAAAACAAATGGATCTTTAAGAAGAAGACGGACGCGGATGGTAATTTCACCATCTATAAAGCTCGACTTGTCGCTAAGGGTTATCGGCAAGTTCAAGGGATTGACTACGATGAGACTTTCTCTCCCGTAGCGAAGCTTAAGTCCGTCCGAATCATGTTAGCAATTGCCGCATACTATGATTATGAGATATGGCAGATGGACGTCAAAACGGCATTCCTTAACGGGCATCTTAAGGAAGAACTGTATATGATGCAGCCGGAGGGTTTTGTCGATCCTAAGAATGCTAACAAAGTGTGCAAGCTCCAGCGATCCATTTATGGGCTGGTGCAAGCATCTCGGAGTTGGAACATTCGTTTTGATGAGATGATCAAAGAGTTTGGGTTTATGCAGACTTACGGAGAAGCCTGCGTTTACAAGAAAGTGAGCTCTGTAGCATTTCTCATATTATATGTAGATGACATACTTTTGATGGGAAATGATATAGAATTCTTGGACAACATTAAGGCCTACTTGAATAAGTGTTTTTCAATGAAGGACCTTGGAGAAGCTGCTTACATATTAGGCATCAAGATCTATAGGGATAGATCGAGACGCCTCATAGGTCTTTCACAAAGCACATACCTTGATAAGATTTTGAAGAAGTTCAAAATGGATCAATCCAAGAAAGGGTTCTTGCCTGTACTGCAAGGTGTGAGATTGAGCTCGGCTCAATGCCCGACCACGACAAAAGATAAAGAAGAGATGAGCGTCATCCCCTATGCCTCAGCCATAGGATCTATTATGTATGCCATGCTGTGTACCAGACCTGATGTAAACCTTGCCGTAAGTTTGGTAGGAAGGTACCAAAGTAATCCCGGCAAGGAACACTGGACAACGGTCAAGAATATCCTGAAGTACCTGAAAAGGACAAAGGACATGTTTTTCGTTTATGGAGGTGACGAAGAGCTCGTCGTAAAGGGTTACGTCGACGCTAGCTTCGACACAGATCTGGATGACTCTAAGTCACAAACCGGATACATGTATATGTTGAATGGTGGAGCAGTAAGCTGGTGCAGCTGCAAGCAGAGCGTCGTGGCGGGTTTCTACATGTGAAGCGGAGTACATGGCAGCCTCGGAGGCAGCACATGAAGCAATTTTGGGTGAAGGAGTTCATCACCGACCTAGGAGTCATACCCAATGCGCCGGGGCCGATCAAACTCTTCTGTTACAAAACTGGAGCTATTGCCCTTGCCAAGGAGCCCAGGTTTCACAAGAAGACCAGGTACATCAAGCGTCGCTTCAACTCCATCCGTGAAAATGTTCAAGATGGAGACATAGATATTTGCAAAGTACATACGGATCTGAATGTTGCAGATCCGTTGACTAAACGTCTCTCGCGAGCAAAACATGATCAACACCAGAACTCTATGGGTGTTCGATTCATCACAATGTAACTAGATTATTGACTCTAGTGCAAGTGGGAGACTGTTGGAAATATGCCCTAGAGGCAATAATAAATGGATTATTATTATATTTCCTTGTTCATAATAAATGTATTATCCGGAAATCGTAATACACGTGTGAATACATAGACCACAATACGTCCCTAGTAAGCCTCTAGTTGACTAGCTTGTTGGTCAACAGATAGTCATGGTTTCCTGACTATGGACATTAGATGTCATTGACAATGGGATCACGTCATTAGGAGAATGACATGATGGACAAGACCCAATCCTAAGCATAGCACAAGATCGTGTAGTTCGTTTTGCTAGAGCTTTTCCAATGTCAAGTATCTATTCCTTAGACCATGAGATCATGTAACTCCCGGATACCGTAGAAGTGCTTTGGGTGTACCAAATGTCACAACATAATTGGGTGACTATAAAGGTGCACTACAGGTATCTCCGAAAGTGTCTGTCGGGTTGACACAGATCGAGACTGGGATTTGTCACTCCGGGTTACGGAGAGGTATCACTGGGCCCACTCGGTAGTGCATCATCATAATGAGCTCAAAGTGACCAAGTGTCTGGTCACAGTATCATGCATTACGGTACGAGTAAAGTGACTTGCCGGTAACGAGACTGAACGAGGTATTGGGATACCGACGATCGAGTCTCGAGCAAGTAACATACCGTCTGACAAAGGGAATAGTATACAGGGTTGTTTGAATCCTTGACATCGTGGTTCATCCGATGAGATCATCGAGGAGCATGTGGGAGCCAACATTGGTATCCAGATCCCGCTGTTGGTTATTGACCGGAGAACCGTCTGGGTTATGTCCGCATGTCTCCCGAACTCGTAGGGTCTACACACTTAAGGTTCGGTGACGCTAGGGTTATAAGGAAGACTTGTATGTGATTACCAAATGTTGTTTGGAGTCCCGGATGAGATCCCAGACGTCACAAGGAGTTCCGGAAGGGTCCGGAGGTGAAGATTTATATATGGGAAGTTGTCATACGGACACCGGAAAGTTTCAAGGACATATCGGTATTGTACCGGGGCCACCGGAAGGGTTCCGGGGGTCCACCGAGAGGGGCCACCCCTCTTGGTGGGCCACATGGTCCGTGTGGGGCAGGGCACCAGCCCCTGGAGGGCTGGGTGCCCCCCCTTGGGCCCATGCGCCTAGGGTTTGGGGGGGAACCCTAGTGGGGGCGCACCCCCCTTGCTTGGGGGGCAAGCCCCCCTCCCTGGCCGCCGCCCCCCTCTAGATCTCATCTAGAGGGGGCCGGCCCCCTTCCCCCTTCCCCTATAAATAGAGGGGCGAGGGGAGGGCTGAACACCTGATCCAAGGCGCAGCCCCTCCCCTCCCCAACACCTCTCCTCCTCCGTTGAGCGCTTGGCGAAGCCCTGTCGGAGTACTACCTGTCCACCATCATCATGCCGTCGTGCTGCTGCTGGAGCCTTCTTCCTCAACCTCTCCTTCCCCCTTGTTGGATCAAGAAGGAGGAGACGTCGTCCGTACCGTATGTGTGTTGAACGCGGAGGTGCTGTCCGTTCAGCACTTGGTCATCGGTGATCTGAATCACGACGAGTACGACTCCGTCATCACCGTTCCCTCGAACGCTTCCGCACGCGATCTACAAGTGGTATGTAGATGCAATCTCTCTCCCATGACTCGTTGCTTAGATGAACTCATAGATGGATCTTGGTGAAACCGTAGGAAATTTTTTATTTTCTGCAACGTTCCCCAACAGTATATACCCGTGATCACCTCTCGAGTGATCACGACCCAATAGTATAGCAAGGAAGACTGAGAAGAATGTAGGGCCAATGGTGATAAACTAGCATCCTATACTAAGCATTTAGGATTGCGGGTAAGGTATCAATGACTGTAGCAACAATGATAGGCTATGCAACACAATAGGAGTAACCGAACAGTAACATGCTACACTATTCTAATGCAAGCAGTATAGAGAAGAATACGCGATATCTGGTGATCAAGTGGGGGGGGGGGCTTGCCTGGTTGCTCTGGCAAGAGAGAAGGGTCGTCAACTCCGTAGTCGTACTAGGTAGCAGCGGCGTCGGTCTCGGTGTCTAGCGGAAGAAGAGGGGGAAGAAACAATGAATACAATGCAAACAGATGCATGACGATGCATGAAAAAGCAAAACGTGATGCTAGGCGTGCCCTAACGCGGTATGAGGTGATGTCGGTGAAGGGGGGAAACATCCGGGAAAGTATCCCCGGCGTTTCGCGTTTTCGGACAGATGAACCGGAGGTGAAATGTTGCAGGTTCACTATGTTAGGGATGTGTGTCGGATGAACGGGCCGTGTATCCGGATTCGTCTCGCCGTTGTGAGTAGCTTTCATGTACAAAGTTTTTCGATCCGAGCTACGGTTTATTTTATATTAATTTTAAAGGATTTAATCATTTTCTAGAATTAACAGAATTAATTTAATTAGAAAATGTAATTATGACATCAACATGATGTCAGGGTGATGTCAGCAGTCAACAGTCGGTTGACTGGATCCAACTGACGCGTGGGTCCCACTGTCATTGACTAAGATTAACTAAAACAGATTAATTAGTTTAATTAGTGATTAGGTTAATCTAATCAGGATTCATTAACTTAATTAATTAATCATTTTTATTTATTAGTATATATATTTTTAAGTCTTTTTTTCTATTCCTTTTTTTAAACGTTTTAGGGGACGAACCCACTTCTCATAGGCCCCTGGGGGCCTTAGCGGGTCTCGGGCGGGGTTCTTGGGTGCCAGGACACGGCTGGGGCACCAGAACAAGGCTGTGGGCGCCGGGTCACCGGACCCGGGCGCGTGCTGGCTGGCCGGCGGCCACGGCAGGGCGGTCGCAGCTGACCAGAGTGGGGATAGCAATGTGAGGGGGCGGTGGCCAGGTGCGGCGCAGGGCGCACGGGGCGAGCAATGCCGTGCACATGCGGGCGAGCGCGGGGCGCAGCGATCGCGCGATGTCCACGGCCACGGTCAGAAGCACGGACGGCGCGAATGGCGGCCTACAACAGTGAATCGAGAGGGGGAAGGAGAAGCCCGCTCACAGCGTTGCAGGGGAGGCTCGGGGAGGCCGGCGATGGGCAGCCCGACGGCGTGCGGCGGGAGGTCAGGGCGGCGATGGACGGAGCGCGGGCGGAGCTCGAGGAAGACGGGCGCGGTGCAGCATGGAGAGGAAGGAGACCGGGAAGGGCAGTGTGGCTCGGGGTGGCCGACGGCGATGACCGGGCGACGAGGAGGCAGGCTGTTGAGGTGGTTCGGCGAGGAAGGCGTGGTCGAGGCGACGGGGGCAAGGGCGCGGCGCAGGAATCGGCGACCTCGACACGGGGCGAGGAGGATGCCAAGGCACTCGGTGCGATGATGATGCTGCGACGCGGAGGCGGCAGTCCTCAGGCGTGGCGCGCCGGTTGGAGGAGGCAGGCGACGGCGCGGTCCGGCGGGGGGGGGGGGGGTCGCTCCCCCGATCCAGGAATGAGGCGGGGAGAGGGAGGAGTGGGGAGAGTGGGGTTCGATGCCCTAGGGTTTCGGGGGTGAGTGGATAAGGGGGAGTTGGGGGAGTGGCCGACTGGGCCTGGTGGTTGGCCCAGTGGGGCTGATGGCCTGCTGGGCCAGAGCCCATGGGGGGGTGGTTCCTCCTTTTTTGTGTATTTATTTGTTTTCTGTTTTTATTTCTTTTCTTTTATTTATTTTCTTTTCTGTTTTAAATCACTTTAAAATACTTAGGCAATTTATAAAAATGAGTTTTCTCCATAATAATTACCTAGGCATTTAACTGCACACTCCGAACATTTTTATTTTTAACATTTGAAATTTTTTATTGTTTGCTTGATTTTGAATTTAAATCTGAACCGGTTTCGAACTAACTCGAGATTAGCAACAGTAATTAGGGTGACGTGGTATCATTAGCAGAGGTTCACTGTAGCTTAAATATCCGGGCGTCACACATCACAACTCCGAACAAAATTAAATTGAGATAGATTGAAATATTCTTGAAGATGCTTTTTCATTTGCTAAATATTGAAAACGAGAACATTGTTACTTCATCTATAACTTCCCGTTGATATAAAACAATTGTCCGAAGAAGGGTCATTAGTAGGTTCATATCTGTTGTATGTGTCAAAAAACAACTCGTCAACTGGCCCAAGAAGATCGATTCCTGGCTTCAGTTCAGCCTCTGGATTGTCACTCTCTGCTTATGCTCACACAAACGCTATGAATTTTCCCTTCGATGCAACATTGTGAGAGTAGGAACAGCATAAACCATACCTGGTGATGATTCAAAATAATAAAATTTAGGTGACATGACAAAGTAATAATGGATAAAAAGGGCAATAATGCATGGAAGACTTGCATGTCTGATCAGCGACCAAGTTGCTTTTGTGGTATTATGATCTGTACTAAGTGAGATTCAGCAGTATTTGGGATCAGGTGGCTCATGATAGCAATTGCACGAAAAACCTTTCCAACCTTTTTAACCTGTTATTAGAGCAGATAATTCTCATCAGTTGCAAAATTTCTTCATTCGCCCCATGTTTCCTTTGTTTAACCTTACTATAAGATGTTTATGCACAATGACTTTGATTGGTATAAAATTTCTGTCATAAATAATTTGTACCGTTGTTGAAACAGTATGATGGAAAGTATAGCATAATGTTAGTGACATCGGAGATTATCTTCAGGGCAATACTCCGTATCTGTTTGTTCAAATAATGAAGATGAGTGGATTTTACCTTCTCAGGTACGTAAGACGGATCACAAACAACTTTCTTGCCTTTTGTTGTCTCCCCTTCAGATGTAACTCCACGAACTTTCCCTTCATCATCAAATTCGACCTGAAAATACATATTGTTTGACTAGTTACATATCTATGATTGAAATGACACAAGTGAACATACGACATAAATATTCATTGTGTGCTTCAATGCTTTGCTTGAAGTTTACACAAAATGACGTAGAAAAAATCTACTTTTCCATGTAATGGTTGGTTGGTACAAAAATTCATCTTAATCGGTGTTGGGCTGTATGAGTGTGTGGCCCAAAAGTCCATTGTAGTGTACATATGTACTCATCTGTAACTAGCAAAGTAGCAATTGAAGAAAATAGAATCAAGGGAATTCCATGCGCTCTTCGTGGTACCAGAGCACTGGTAATAATGATCGGCGGACCCTAGCTGGTGTGGTGTGGAGCCGACACCCGGAGGCGAAGACAGCAGAGCAGTTGGCCGCTACTGTAGCAAAGGAACGGAAGCCCAGGCAGGTGCTGCAAGCTGTGAGTGCCTTAGTCATGAGTGGAGCGGGCGAAGGACATGGGTATACAAATTTACACCCATTATTTGGTGAAGAAGAGCTCATGACTCTAAATTAATCCTATACTTAATTAGTTAAAGCACTAAGCTTTAAAAAATGTACACCCAAATCAAAATTTCTGCCTCCGCCAATGGCGCTAGTGGCATCAATAGAAGGAGGATGTCCGGCTGCTTGTTGATGTGCTGCCTGTTTGTGTGGATAGGTGTGGAGCTGCTTGCTGTATACTAGAAGAAAAAGGGCATGAGGGAGTCCTGGATTAGGTGGTGTCCGGATGACCGAACTATAACCTTTGGTCGGACTCCTGGACTATGAAGATACAAGATTGAAGACTTTGTCCCGTGTCCGGAAGGGACTTTCCTTGGCGTGGAAGGCAAGCTTGGCGATACGGATATGTAGATCTCCTCCCATTGTAACCTACTCTGTGTAACCCTAGCCCTCTCCGGTGTCTATATAAACCGGAGGGTTTTAGTCCGTAGGACGAACAACAGTCATACCATAGGCTAGCTTCTAGGGTTTAGCCTCTCTGATCTCGTGGTAGATCTACTCTTGTACTACCCATATCATCAATATTAATCAAGCAGGAGTAGGGTTTTACCTCCATCGAGAGGGCCCGAACCTGGGTAAAAACATCTTGTCCCTTGTCTCCTGTTACCATCCGCCTAGACGCACAGTTCGGGACCCTCTACCCGAGATCCACCGGTTTTGACACCGACATTGGTGCTTTCATTGAGAGTTCCTCTGTGTCGTCATCTTTAGGACCGATGGCTCCTCCGATCATCAGCAACGATGTGGTCCAGGGTGAGACTTTTCTCCCCGGACAGATCTTCGTATTCGGCGGCTTTGCACTGCGGGCCAATTCGCTTGGCCATCTGGAGCAGATCGAAAGCTACACCCCTAGCCATCAGGTCAGATTTGGAAGTTTGAACTACACGGCTGACATCCGCGGGGACTTGATCTTCGACGGGTTTGAGCCACAGCTGAGCGCGCCGCACTGTCACAATGGGCATGATCTATCTCTGCGCCGAACAGTGCCCAGGAGGCCGCCCCAGTGTCCGCTCCAACCCTTAGCTCAGAGCCGACTGCGCCAATCGAGGATGGGTGGTTGGACACTGCCTCGGGGGCTGCAATCTCTACAGCGATCGAGCCGAATACCAGCCTTGTCCTTTGTGAAGCTCGTGACTCCAAGGTTCCGGACTCCTTTCCGGACTCCGAACGTTCCGCGCCCCTGCCGACCGAACCCGATTGGGCGCCGATCATGGAGTTCGCCGCCGCGGACATCTTTCAGCACTCGCCCTTCGGCGACATTCTGAATTCACTAAAGTCTCTCTCTTTATCAGGAGAGCCCTGGCCGGACTATGCTCAGCAAGGTTGGGATGCGGACGACGAAGAAATTCAAAGCCCACCCACCACCCACTTCGTAGCCACTGTCGATGATTTAACCGACATGCTCGACTTCGACTCCGAAGACATCGACGGTATGGACGCCGATGCAGGAGACGACCAAGAACCAGCGCCTATAGGGTACTGGAAGGCCACCTCATCATACAACATATACATGGTGGACACCCCAAAAGAAGGGAATGGCGATGGAACAACCGAGGATGACCCCTCGAAGAAGCAGCCTAAGCGCCAACGTCAGCGGCGCCGCTCTAAATCCCGCCAAAGCAAAAACGGAGATTCCGGCACGGGAGATAATAACACCCCGGATAGCACCGAAGACAACCCCCTCCAGCAGGATCCAACATAGGAGGATGGAGAAGCCAGCCCTCATGAGAGAGCGACAGACAGAGAGGTAGAGGACGATAATTACATGCCTCCCTCCGAAGGCGAGGCAAGCCTCAACGACGACGAATTTGTCGTGCCTGAGGATCCCGTCGAACAAGAGCATTTCAAACTCAGGCTTATGGCCACGGCGAGTAGCCTCAAGAAAAAATAGCAGCAGCTTAGAGCTGAGCAAGACTTGCTAGCCGACAGATGGACTAAAGTCCTTGCGGCCGAAGAGTACGAACTCGAACGCCCCTCCAAGAGCTACCCAAAGTGCAGGCTGCTACCCCGATTAGAGGAGGAAGCACCTAAACCTACATCTGCAGCGCACGACGCCGCCGACCGGCCACCTCGTGGCAGCGACAGAGAGGCCTCTCGGCCATCCACTCAAGCCGCACCCCGACATCGCTCAAAAAATACTAAGGCACGGGGAAATGCGCCAGACCTGCAAGACATATTGGAGGACAAGGCAAGGCAAACAAGATCGATCTACGGATCACGTGGGCGCCCCACGACACGTGACAATAACCGTCACGCCGGATATGGCAAATACGACCAGGCCGAACACAACAGACAAAGCTCATTTGAGCTACGTCGTGATATAGCCCAGTATAGAGGCCCCGCACACCCACTATGCTTCACAGATGAAGTAATGGATCATCAAATCCCCGAGGGTCTTAAACCCGTAAACATCGAATCATACGATGGCACAACAGATCCTGCGGTATGGATCGAGGATTATCTCCTTCATATCCGCATGGCCCGCGGTGATGATCTACACGCTATCAAATACCTCCGACTCAAGCTTAAAGGACCAGCTCGGCATTGGCTTAACAACTTGCCAGCAGAGTCAATTGGTTGCTGGGAGGACCTGGAAGCCGCATTCCTCGACAATTTCCAGGGCACCTATGTGCGACCACCAGACGCCGATATCCTAAGCCACATAATTCAGCAGCCAGAGGAATCGGCCAAACAATTCTGGACACGGTTCCTAACCAAGAAAAATCAAATAGTCGACTGTCCGGACGCAGAGGCCCTCGCAGCCTTCAAACATAATATCCGTGACGAATGGCTTGCCCGACACCTAGAACAGGAAAAGCCGAAATCCATGGCAGCCCTCACAACACTCATGACCCGCTTTTGCGCGAGAGAAGACAACTGGCTAGCTCGTAGTAATAACATGACCAAGAGACCTGGTAATTCGGATACCAAGGACAACAATGGTAGGTCACGTCGCAACAAGCACAAGCGCCACATTAACAGCGACAATGCTGAGGATACGGCAGTCAATGCCGGATTCATAGGCTCTAAACCCGGTCAGCGGAAAAAGCCATTCAAAAGAAATACTCCGGGCCTGTCCAGTTTGGACCGAATACTCGAGCGCTCGTGCCAGATACACGGCACCCTCGAAATACCAGCCAATCACACCAACAGGGATTGTTGGGTGTTCAAGCAGGCAGGCAAGTTAAGTGCCAAGGGGCTGCACAACAATGACAAGCAGGAGCCCCGGCCACCGAACAATAGGGGACATCAGGGCTTTCCCCCACAAGTGCGGACGGTGAACATGATATACGCAACCCACATCCCCAAAAGAGAGCGGAAGCGTGCACTTAGGTACGTATATGCGTTGGAGCCAGTCGCCCCAAAGTTCAACCCGTGGTCCTCCTGCCCGATCACTTTTGATCGAAGGGACCACCCCACTAGCATCCGCCATGGAGGATTCGCCGCCTTGGTTCTAGACCCAATCATTGACGGATTTCACCTCACTAGAGTCCTTATGGAAGGCGACAGCAGCCTGAACCTGCTTTATCAGGATACAGTGCGAAAAATGGGCATAGATCCCTCAAGGATTAAACCCACAAAGACGACCTTTAAAGGCGTCATACCAGGTGTAGATGCCAACTGTACAAGCTCAGTTACACTCGAAGTGGTCTTCGGATCCCCAGATAATTTCCAAAGCGAGGAGTTAATCTTCGACATAGTACCGTTCCGCAGTGGCTATCACGCCCTGCTCGGACGAACTGCATTTGCAAAGTTCATCTTAATCGGTGTTGGGCTGTATGAGTGTGTGGCCCAAAAGCCCATTGTAGTGTACATATGTATTCATTTGTAACTAGCAAAGTAGCAATTGAAGAAAATAGAATCAAGGGAATTCCATGCGCTCTTCGTGGTACCAGAGCATTGGTAATACTGATGGGCGGACCCTAGCTGGTGTGGTGTGGAGCCGACACCCGGAGGCGACGACAGCAGAGCAGTTGGCCGCTGCTGTAGCAAAGGAACGGAAGCCCAGGCAGGTGCTGCGAGGTGTGAGTGGCTTAGTCATGAGCGGAGCGGGCTAAGGACATGGGTATACAAATGTACACCCATTATTTGGTGAATAAGAGCTCATGACTCTAAATTAATCCTATACTTAATTAGTTAAAACACTAAGCTTTAAAAAATGTACACCCAAATCAAAATTTCTGCCTCCCCTAATGGCGCTAGTGGCATCAATAGAAGGAGGATGTCCGGTTGCTTGTTGCTGTGCTACCTGTTTGTGTGGATAGGTGTGGAGCTGCTTGCTGTAAAATAGAAGAAAAAGGGTGCTTGCTGCTTGTTGTGCACGGAAGCGGAGGAAAGGTGTCCAGGAAAGAAACACAACATGTGATTGCACCAAGAAGCAGAGAAGAAAAGTACCGCTCTATTGAACAATGGGGTACATGACGTGGTCTTGCTTGGCCTCCTCTGGAATCTCATGGGTGCAGATCCACACTTGGAAGAGGGAGGAGGTCGCCTTGTGATCAACAATGGAGGAGCTAACAGTAATCTTGATCTTATTGATCGTGAACAACGACGGGGAGGTCTTGCAAACCTTCCTTGCAAAGGTGCCCGTAATGTAGTCGCAGAGCTTGGCCCTAATGACGTCGGTCGTGACCTCCACCGACGGGGGTGGGTCCTACTAGTCCGGCACCACCGAGATAGTAGCCAGGTGCAGACTGGGGGTATCAGCTCCGACACAATGTCAAAGTAATAAAACCCGCCATCCACCCCATAGCCCAGAAACTCCTGGACCTGGAGCACCGCAGGAGCGCCGTGCACTCACAACAGAAGTGGCCCGCAATGTCGCGATTCAAGCACAACTGTGCCTCCCAAGCAAGAGGGGCGGATGGAGCCACCTGCTCTGTTCACTTGCCGCAAGGGAGCTCACCAGTGGCGGAGGTGTAGGCAGGACAACTTGTGGGCTTCCCCCAAACCACCGCCCGATTTCTTCTTGGATGGCGCAGACGGGCCGGCATGCGGCGGTGTATTAGGAGACTGTGGGTTACCCTGGTTGCCAGTCAAGGGCATCGCTACAGGAAGCATGTTGGTCAATGGAACCCCCATGAAGCTCCCGAGGCGAACGCACCACACGGCCCGAGTGGAACTCATCCCGGCTCGTCCAGTCTTCGGGACCAAAATGGGCCTCATGGCGCCGGTCATAGGGATCCACCGCTTTGTCTGAGCGCTCAAAATTGCTTCCCTCCCGAGCAAGGGAGCCTTGCTCATGACCGGAGACACACCCTCGTGTTGGGTGAGATCGTCTTCCGAATGAAGCACGCCTGGGGATCCGGGTATAGGGGGGCAAGGTCCGGCCACGCAGGCTGGTTATAGGTAGGACGGGAAGGAGCGAGGTCGATGGAGCATTGCATAATGGCAAGCTCCGGGGAGAGGAGGCAAGGTCCGGCCATGCAGGCTGGTTATAGGTAGGACGGGGAGGAGCGAGGTCGATGGAGCATGGCGCAATGGCAAGCGGTAGGCGACCAACGGTCGTCTCCACCCAGCGGGGCAAGGTGCCCGTCATCTTCACCCCTACGGCCACCCTCCAAGCCAAGAGGAGGTCCACTTGAAGGGGCGGGCGAGCGAGAAGTGTTTGCGCCATCAAGCAAGCTCTTTGGCCGGAATCCTCTGTCGTCGACCTCCCGAACCATCATCGCGGTGGTGTACGAACAGAGAAGGGCCTGGGGAGGGCTGGATCGACAAACTACACGTGCCGACAACCAGAAGGAGGAAACGTCCTGGCTGCGCTAGTCCGATATGGGCCGACCTGCTACGCATGCCACGGTTGGCCCATGATGGCCATGGGTAGCCCTGATGTGCCGCGCATCCCTCACATACCACTCCAATGGCGGCGGCGACACCACACACTAGTGTACCAGCCTGGCGGGGCATGCACTGTCCGACGGGCAGTGGAGCCCTGAGCGACGCGGGAAGTAGACAAGGCCCGTCGGCGACCCTCTTGCATCTCACAAGAGGGGTGGAAGTGGAGATGTGATCGTTTCTCTAGAGAGGATCCCAAGCATGACAACTCGAGGTAAGGACCGGGGTACGATGATTGGCTGGAGTATCGATGATGACTTGTGCCTAGGTACCTTCTTGACCATCGCAAGGAAGACGTCGAGCGTCATCGGAGTGAGGGACGCAAGGATCTGCATGTCTGACCCAGCTGTGTCCTCGTCCTTAGCAACATCCTCCCACCAAAAAAGGGGTGTGTCCCGAGTGCCAGGACGACGAAGTGGATGCATGGGCGGATGGGGGAAAATAGCCCGACTATCAGGTGACACCTGAGGTGCCCATGGAGCTGGAGCCCCTATCGATCCACACCGCCCTCTCCCGAAGTTCAAAATTCTCCCCTCATCGAGGTGTATATTGTCCTCTTCCCCTAGTCCAAGAGGGGTGGACGGAGCTGCCTACTCAGTGCCACCCGCTACAAGGGAGCTCAGCGATGGCAGGGTGTACGCAGGAGACCTTGCTGGCTGCCAATCTCAGAATCAGTGGGTAAGATGGTGGCTATCAGCGAGTGGTCTATGCCGAGGGAGGGTCTAGTGAGTATTCGAGGGCTATGCCCGGACCCCTCCAAGCTTGACTGCCTCGTTTTATATGTTCTACTTTGGCACTGCGGGGAGGTAGATCTCCCTCGACCTGGATGTTGGAACCATCAAGATCGATGATGTGAGTACAGGGCAGCAGGTTCCTAATTGTCTGACAAAGGGTTTAGCTACCTAAGGATTATAATCAAGCTTGTGTCAAGATGGGAATGATAGATATCTATCATCGAGCTTGAGGGGGGGGACAATAACTAGGATTCAGCGTTCCTACATCTCCTGGCGTCCATTCTCGCTAGTGGGTGGATGTACATAACAGGGGGGGGGTACTGCACATAATTCCGCCACACTCTTGAATCAACTAGTAACATTTACTCCCTCTGTTCTAATTTAATTTAACTTCTACTCAGATTTTTCCTAGATCAAACGTGTTTAAGTTTGACCAAGTCTATAGATAAAAGTGTTGAGATCTACAACATCAAATATATAGAGTACATAAACATATATTTTATAAAGATTCTAATGAAACTAATTTGGTGTTCCAGATGTTAGTATATTTATATATATACTTAGCCAAAGATACATAAGTTTGACTTAGGACCAAATGTTGATTACATGGTAAATCTCATCCAACCCATCACCGTCCAGCAAGCCTACGATGGAATTACTCACGCACGGCAGTGAGCATCATGAAATTGGTGATGGAGGATGGTTGATGATGACGACGACGTCGAATCCCCCTCTCCGGAGACCCGAACGGACTCCAGATCAGGCCTCCCGAGAGAGTTTAGGGCTTGGCGGCGGCTCCGTATCGTAAAACATGATGGATCTCTCTCTCTGATTTTTTTCTCCGCAAACGTGAATATATGGAGTTGGAGTTGAGATCGGTGGAGGTCCAGGAGGCCCACGAGGTAGGGGCGCGCCCTAGGGGGGGGGGCGCCCCCACCCTCGTGGATAGGGTGTGGGCCCCTGGTGCTGATTCTTTCGCTAGTTTTTTATTAATTCTGAAAAGTTGCTCCGTGGATTTTCATGTCATTCCGAGAACTTTTATTTCTGCACAAAAATAACACCATGGTAGTTCTGCTGAGAACAGCGTCAGTCCGGTTAGTTCCATTCAAATCATGCAAGTTGGAGTCCAAAAAAGGGCAAAAGTGTTTGGAAAAGTAGATACGACAGAGACGTATCAACTCCCCCAAGCTTAAACCTTTGCCTGTCCTCAAGCAATTCAGTTGACAAACTGAAAGTGATAAAGAAAAACTTTTACAAACTTTGTTTGCTCTTGTTGTTGCAAGTATGTAAAGCCAGCATTCAAGTTTTCAGCAAAGATTATGAACTAACCATATTCATAATAACACTTAGGTCTCATGTTTACTCATATCAATGGCACAATCAACTAGCGAGCAATAATAATAAATCTCGAATGACAACACTTTCTCAAAACAATCATAATATGATATAACAAGATGGTATCTCGCTAGCCCTTTATGAGACCACAAAACATAAATGCAGAGCACCTTTAAAGATCAAGGACTGACTAAACATTGTAATTCATGGTAAAAGAGATCCAGTCATAGTCATACGTAATATAAATTAATAATAATGCATGCAAATGACAGGGGTGTTGTCCAGCGGGTGCTTTTTAATAAGAGGGTGATTACTTAACATAAAAGTAAATAGATAGGCCCTTCGCAGAGGGAAGCAGGGATTTGTAGACGTGCCAGAGCTCAATTTTTAAATAGAGATAAATAGCATTTTGAACGGTATACTTTCACTGTCAACATAACAACTGAGAGATCTCGATATCTTCCATGCTACACACATTGTAGGCGGTTCCCAAACAGAATGGCAAAGTTTATAGTCCCCCACCACCAACAAGCATCAATCCATGGCTTGCCCGAAACAACGGGTGCCTCCAACTAACAACAATCCCGGGGGAGTTTTGTTTGCAATTTTTTTGATTTGATTTGAGCATGGGACTGGGCATCCCGGTGACCAGCCATTTTCTCGTGAATAAGGAGCGGAGTCCACTCCTCTTGAGAATAACCCGCCTTACATGGAAGATATAGACAACCCTACTTGATACATGAGTTGTTCGAGCATACAAAACATAATTTCATTTGAAGGTTTGGAGTTTGGCATATACAAATTTACTTGGAACGGCAAGTAGATACCGCATATAGGAAGGTATACTGGACTCATATGGAATAACTTTGGGGTTTATGGAGTTTGGATGCACAAGTAGTATTCCCGCTTAGTGTAGGTGAAGGCTAGAAAGAGACTGGGAAGCGACCAACTAGAGAGCGACAATAGTCATGAACATGCATTAAAATTAATCAACACCAAGTGCAAGCATGAGTAGGATATAATCCACCATGAACATAAATATCGTGAAGGCTATGTTGATTTTTTTCAATTACATGAGTGAACATCTGCCAAGTCAAGTCACTCGAATCATTAAAAGGAGGATACCACCCTATCATACCACATGACAACCATTTTAATAGCATGTTGGCACGCAAGGTAAACTATTATAAACTCCTAGCTAATTAAGCATGGCATAAGAAACTATAATCTCTAATTGTCATTGCAAACATGTTTATTCATAATAGGCTGAATTAGGAACGATTAACTAATCATATTTACAAAAACAAGAGAGGTCGAGTTCATACCAGCTTCTCTCATCTCAATCAGTCCATCATATATCGTCATTATTGCCTTTCACTTGCACAACCGAACGGTGTGGATAATAATAATAGTGCACGTGCATTGGACTAAGCTGGAATCTGCAAGCATTCAATTCAAGGGACAAGACAAAGTAATATGGGCTCTCTGTTAAATCAACAATCATGCATATGACAGCCACTAAACATTTTTATCATGGTCTTCTCCTCTCGACCCCCAAAGAAAAGAAATAAAACTATTTACACGGGAAAGCTCCTAACAAGCAAAAGAAGAACGAGAAATCTTTTTGGGTTTTCTTTTAATTACTACTACAAGCATGGAAAGTAAGCTAACTAATTTTTTGGTTTTTCTTAATGTTATTTAAACACACAAGAAGAAGCTAGAAAAATAAATTAAACTAGCATGGATAGTATAATGAAAAAGTATGAGCACCGACAACTAGAATGAGTGTGTGAACATGAAAGTAACGTCGGTGAGAAATACGTACTCCCCCAAGCTTAGGCTTTTGTCCTAAGTTGGTCTATGGCCATGGATGGCCTAACGGATATCCGAAGCTGTAACTGGGGTCGTACTGAGATGCAGCAACCATTGCCTCACGAGTTGCAGCTTGGGAACGAGCTGCCTCCGTCCTCCTCTCGTACTTGTTTGCCTCCTCCCTGGTTATAATATATCTTCTTTTAGCCTGATAGTCAAAGAAAGTAGGAGGAGGGAGAGTAATATGGACAGCGTGATGTCTGTCAAAGATTAGTTGATACTGGAGGGATTGTTCATTCCTATCAAGAAACTGATGGCTAACCATGGCATTATATTCTAAATAAGCAGGAGGCAACTCCATATCATTTCATGTATGGGTATCTCAAGAAAATTAGCCACACGGGTTGCATAAATTCCACCAAACAAATCTCCATCTAAACCATTATTATGCAACCTACGTGCAACAATTGCCCCCAAGTTATATTGTTTATCACCTAATACAACACTCTTGAGAACACAATGATCTGGGACACACATGTGACAAGCTTCATCTTTACCCTTAATGCATCTACCTATGAAGAGAGCAAAATAATGTATAGCAGGAAAATGAATGGTCCCTATGGTAGCTTGTGTTATTTCTCTAGATTCCCCCACAGTTATACTAGCAAGAAAGTCTTTATATTCAGATTTACGAGGTTCATTGACACCGCCCCACTGCGGGAGTTTACAAGCAGTAGTAAAATCTTCTAGGTCCATGGTATATGATTTATCGTAAAGATCAAACAGGACATTGCGAGAATTACGCGAATATGTAAATTTAAACCTTCTCACAAAGGAATCAATTAGATGGTAGTATTGACGGCACTTATCTTGCATGAATTCCTCAAGATCAGCATTACGCACATACGCATGAAATTCATCCTTGATGCCTGCTTTGACCATAAACTCCTCTGACGGCCATTCACAAGGCCGCACATAAGCTTCCCTCGGTGGTTCATCGTCTTGCACACGTATTGCGAGCCTAGGTCCTTGCTTCCTTGAAGAACCACCTTGGTACATTTTCCTAGACATATTTGTTCCTCAAAGAACAATCCCCCAAAGCAGTTTTGTGAATGGAACTTTGAGCAAGGAGATCGAAAATGGCAGCAAAATGAGCTAGAACTCGTGCTTGAGCTGGATAGTGATTTTTTAGAGGAAGAAGAACAGAATGGGTGCAGGAATAAGTGGAGGGGGGCCACCGTGGGCCCACGAGGCAGGGGCGCGCCCAGAGGGGTAGGGCGCGCCCCTGATCCTCGTGGCTAGGTGCCAGCTCCCCCTGCTGTGTTCTCAGTGCCAGCTATTCTCAAATATGCCAGAAAAAATCATATTAAATTTGCAGGGCATTTGGAGAACTTTCATTTTCGGGGTATTTTTTATTACATGCATAATTCAGAAAACAGACCGAAAAAACTATTTTTACTTTATTTAATCTAAATAATAGAAAGTAAAAAGAGGGTACAGAAGGTTGTGCCTTCTAACTTCATCCATCTCATGATCATCAAAAGGAATCCGCTAACAAGGTTGATCAAGTCTTGTTAACAAACTCATTCCGAATAACATGGAACTGGAGAAATTTCGAATAACACTAGGTTACCTCAACGGGAATATGAACATCCCTAATAATAAGAATATAATATTTCTTCTTGATAGTAGGAAGAGGAAATTCAAAACCTCCAATAATAATAGTTGGAATTTTTCCAATAGAATTGATGCTATGAACTTGAGGTTGTTTCCTCGGAAGTGTACCGTATGCTCATTACCATTAACATTAAAATTGACATTACCTTCGTTGCAATCAATAACTGCCCCTGCAGTATTCAAAAAGGGTCTACCAAGGATAATCGACATACTATCGTCCTCGGGAATATCAAGAATAACATAGTCCGTTAAGATAGTAACATTTGCAACCACAACAGGCACATCCTCACAAATACTGACAGGTATAGCAGTTGATTTATCAGCCATTTGCAAAGATATTTCAGTAGGTGTCAACTTACTCAATTCAATTCTACGATATAAAGAGAGAGGCATAACACTAACACCGGCTCCAAGATCACATAAAGCAGTTTTAACATAGTTTCTTTTAATGGAGCATGGTATAGTTGGTACTCCTGGATCTCCAAGTTTCTTAGGTATCCCACCTCTAAAAGTATAATTAGCAAGCATGGTGGAAATTTCAGCTTCCGGTATCTTTCTTTTATTTGTAATAATATCTTTCACGTACTTACCATAAGGATTCACTTTAAGCATATCGGTGAAACACATACGCAAAACGATAGGTCTAATCATTTCAGCAAAGCGCTCAAAATCCTCATCATCCTTTTTCTTGGATGGCTTAGGAGGAAAAGGCATGGGTTTCTGATCCCATGGTTCTCTTTCTTTACCGGGCTTCCTAGCAACAAAGTCTCTCTTATCATAACGTTGATTCTTTGATTGTGGGTTATCAAGATCAACAACAGGTTCAATCTCTACATCATTATTATTGCTAGGTTGAGCATCAACATGAACATTATCATTAACATTATCACTAGGTTCATGTTCATCACCAAATTGTGTTTCAGCATCAGAAATAGAAATATCATTGTGATTCTCAGGTGTGTCTACAACAGGTTCACTAGAAGCATGCAAAGTCCTATCATTTTTCTTTTTCTTCTTTTTATAAGGACTAGGTGCATTGATACGTCTCGAACGTATTTATAATTTTTGATTGCTCCATGCTATTATATTACCCGTTTTGGATGTTTATGGGCTTTACTTTACACTTCTATATCATTTTTGGGACTAACCTACAAACCGGAGACCCAGCCCGAATTGCTGTTTTTTACCTATTTCAGTGTTTCGAAGAAAAGGAATATCAAACGGAGTCCAACCGGAATGAAACCTTCAGGAGCCATCTTTTTTGAACAAACACAATCCAGGAGACTTGGAGTGGACGTCAAGAAGCAACCGAGGTGGCCACGAGGCAGGAGGGCGCACCCCCACCCTCGTGGGCCCCTCGTGGCTCAACCGACCTACCTCCTTCGCCTATATATATCCATGTACCCTGAAAACATCCAGGAGCACCACGAAAAACTATTTCCACCACCGCAACCTTCTGTATCCGCGAGATCCCATCTTCACTGGTGGAAAAAGGGCCTTTGGTCGCGGTTCGCAACTGCCATTAGTCGCGGTTGCGCAACCGCGACCAGACGGGCGCGACTAAAGGCCCCCCCCTTTAGTCGCGGTTGCTTAAGAACCGTGACTAAAGGCCCGTCCACGTGGGCGGAGGACCTTTAGTCGCGGTTCTTGTGGCTAACCGCGACTAAAGGCCGCCACAGGTTTTTGAAAAAAAATTGAATTTTTTTTTCAAATTTCTGAATTATTTTAACCTCTAGTCTCTAATCACCACCCCTCATCACTTCTCAATTTATTCTTTTATCACCCCTCATCATTCCAAATCATCTAACTTCCCAACCGGTCACCCATCCCTCTCACTACTCCAGCCCAAGCACGCTTAACTTCCGGGTTCTATTCTCCCATGCTCCAAGTCTGCACTTGTTGTTTTCCTGACAATAATAAGATGTCAATCCTATTAACCTTCAGGAATTTTGCTTGAGCATGAAGTGACACATTTCACTGTTTGAGTTTGAAACTATTGTTTTAAAAAACAATAATTATTTAGTAACACTAATATTTCTTGAATAATTAGTTTGACCATTGTTTGACCACAGTTTGACCACAGTTTGACCAGATTTGACCAAAATTGAAATAATTAAAATAATTATTTAGTAACACTAATATTCTAGAATAATTAGTTTGACCATTGTTTGACCATAGTTTGCCCACTGTTTGAAAATTTTTCAATTTTTTCCACTCTAGATCTTACAAGCCCCGTAACTTTTTTTCTATTAGGTTTTTGAGGATTTTGAAAATGTTTAACGGGGTTCCCCCGGTTAAATTTGGATGTAACTTTTCGAGTAGATGATTTTTCATATAAAAAACTTTTTCATCCGAGTTAGTATGCAAAAGTTATGCCCATTTTTACAAATTTCAGAGAGATTTTGCAAATAAAGTCAAAATTCACATTTGCAAATTTTCCCAACAACTAGACCACATATCACATGAGAAACTTATTTTCTTTTATTTTTTTGACATTTCCATTATTTTCTTTTATTTTTTTTAAAACTGAAAAGGCGATCCCAGGGGGGGGTAGAGTTTGAAAATGGGACCTTTAGTACCGGTTCGTGGCACCCCGCATGTGTGGTTTGGCACCCCGCATGACCCTGTAATCATCCCTCCGAACATTGTGAGTTAATCACCCCGTATTTCCATTATTTTCTTTTGTTTTTTTTTAAAACTGAAAAGGCGATCCCGGGGGGGGGGGGGGGGGGGTAGAGTTTGAAAATGGGACCTTTAGTACCGGTTCGTGGCACGAACCGGGACTAAAGGTCTCAACACCTTTAGTCGCGGTTGGCCTGGCCAACCGCGACTAAAGCCCGCGAGCTTTAGTCGCGGTTGGCCTGGCCAACCGCGACTAAAGGCCTTTGGGCACCTTTAGTCGCGGTTGGCCTGGCCAACCGCGACTAAAGCCCGCGAGCGCCCTGGGCCCAGGCATTTGGTCGCGGTTCATCTGCCGAACCGCGACTAAAGACTTCATTAGTCGCGGTTCCTACAGTTTCACGACTAATGGGGCTGGACGGAAGCCTCTTTTTCTACTAGTGCTTGGAGCCTTCGCCGACGCTACGCCGGAGGGGGAATCGACCATGGAGGGCCTCTACATCATACCCAAGGCCTCTCCGATGAGTTGTGAGTAGTTTACCACAGACCTTCGGGTCCATAGTTATTAGCTAGATGGCTTCTTCTCTCTCTTTGAATCTCAATACAAATTTCTCCTCGATCTTCTTGGAGATCTATTCAATGTAACACTTTTTGCGGTGTGTTTGTCGAGATCCGATGAATTGTGGGTTTATGATCAAGTTTATCTATGAGAAATATTTGAATCTCCTCTGAATTCTGTTATGTATGATTGGTTATCTTTGCAAGTCTCTTCGAACTATCAGTTTGGTTTGGCCTACTAGATTGATCTTTCTTGCAATGGGAGAAGTGCTTAAGTTTGGGTTCAATCTTGCGGTGTCCTTTCCCAGTGACAGCAGGGGCAGCAAGGGACGTATTTTATTGTCGCCATCGAGGATAAAAGGATGGGGTTTATATCATATTGCTTGAGTTTATCCTCTACATCATGTGATCTTTCTTAATGCGTTACTCTATTCTTATGAACTTAATACTCTAGATGCACGCAGGAGTCGGTCGATGTGTGGAGTAATAGTAGTAGATGCAGAATCGTTTCGGTCTACTTGTTGCGGACATGATGCCTATATACATGATCATGCCTAGATAATCTCATAACTATGCACTTTTCTATCAATTGCTCGACAGTAATTTGTTCACCCACCGTAATACTTATGCTATCTTGAGAGAAGCCACTAGTGAAACCTATGTCCTCCAGGTCTATCTTTTATCATATAAGTTTCCAATCTACTTTTATTTGTATCTTTACTTTCGAATCTATATCATAAGAATACCAAAAATATTTATCTTATCTTACTATCTCTATCAGATCTCACTTTTGCAAGTTACCGTGAAGGGATTGACAACCCCTTTATCACGTTGGTTGCGAGGTTCTTGTTTGTTTGTGTAGGTACGAGTGACTTTTGAGGAGCCTCCTACTGGATTGTTACCTTGGTTCTCAAAACTGAGGGAAATACTTACGCTACTTTGCCTCATCACTCTTTCCTCTTCAAGGGAAAACCAACGCAATGCTTGAGAGGTAGCAAGAAGGATTTCTGGCGCCGTTGCCGAGGAGGTCTTCGCTCAAGTCAAGACATACCAAGTACCCATCACAAACTCATCTCCCTCGCATTAAATTATTTGCCATTTGCCTCTCATTTTCCTCTCCCCCACTTCACCCTTGCCGTTTTATTCGCCCTCTCTTTCCCATTCTCCTCTCTTTTTCGCTTGCCTCTTGTGTGCTTGTGTGTTGGATTGCTTGTCATGATCGCGCAAGATAGTACCAAATTGTGTGACTTTTGCAATACCAACAATAATGATTTCCTCAGCACTCCGGTTGCTCCTCTTAATGATGCTGAATCTTGTGAAATCAATGCTGCTTTGTTGAATCTTGTTATGGAAGATCAATTCTCCGGCCTTCCTAGTGAAGATGTCGCTACTCATCTAAACAACTTTGTTGATTTTTGTGATATGCAAAAGAAGAAAGACACGGATAATGATATTGTTAAATTGAAGTTATTTCCGTTTTCACTTAGAGATCGTGCTAAAACTTGGTTTTCGTCTTTGCCTAAAAATAGTATTGATTCATGGAATAAGTGCAAAGATGCTTTTATCTCTAAGTATTTTCCTCCTGCTAAGATCATCTCTCTTAGAAACGATATTATGAATTTTAAACAACTTGATCATGAGCATGTTGCCCAATCTTGGGAGAGGATGAAATTAATGATTCATAATTTCCCTACTCATGGATTAAATTTATGGATGATCATACAAATGTTTTATGCCGGTTTGAATTTTGCTTCTAGAAATCTTTTAGATTCGGCCGCAGGAGGCACTTTTATGGAAATCACTTTAGGATAAGACACTATACTCCTTGATAATATTATGGTTAATTATTCTCAATGGCACACCGAAAGATCTACTAGTAAGAAAGTGCATGCGATAGAAGAGATTAATGTTTTGAGTGGATAGATGGATGAACTTATGAAATTGTTTGCTAATAAGAGTGCTCCTATTGATCCTAATGATATGCGTTTGTCTACTTTGATTGAGAATAATAATGAATCTATGGATGTGAATTTTGTTGGTAGGAATAATTTTGGTAACAATGCTTATAGAGGAAACTTTAATCCTAGGCCGTTTCCTAGTAATTCCTCTAATAATTATGGTAATTCCTACAACAACTCTCATTGAAATTTTCATAAGATGCCCTCTGATTTTGAGATTAGTGTTAAAGAATTCATGATCTCTCACAAGAATTTCAATGCTTTGCTTGAAGAAAAATTGCTTAAAGTTGATGAATTGGCTAGGAACATTGATAGAATTTCTCTTGATGTTGATTCTTCGAAACTTAGATCTATTCCACCTAAGCATGATATGAATGAGTCTCTCAAAGCCATGAGAATTTCCATTGATGAGTGCAAAGAAAGAACCGCTAGGATGCGTGCTAAGAAAGATTGCTTTGTAAAAGCATGTTCTACTAGTTTCCATGAAGATAATGATGAAGATCTAAAAGTGATTGATGTGTCCCCTATTGAATCTTTGTTTTGCAATATGCATCTTGATAATGATGGGACTGGATATGAGTCAGCTTTAGTTAAAAGGCGTCCCAATGAGTCAGAGTTTTTAGATCTTGATGCTAAATTTGGTAAAAGTGGGATTGGAGAGGTCAAAACTTTACATAGCAATGAACCCACTATTATGAATTTCAAGGAATTTAATTATGATAATTGTTCTTTAATAGATTGTATTTCCTTGTTGCAATCCGTGTTGAATTCTCCTCATGCTTATAGTCAAAATAAAGCTTTTACCAAGCATATTGTTGATGCCTTGATGCAATCTTATGAGAAAAAACTTGAGTTGGAAGTTTCTATACCTAGAAAACTTTACGATGAGTGGGAACCTACTATAAAAATTGAAATTAAACATCATGAATTCTATGCTTTGTGTGATTTGGGTGCTAGTGTTTCCACTATTCCAAAAACTTTATGTGATGTGCTAGGTTTCCGTAAATTTGATGATTGCTCTTTAAACTTGCACCTTGCGGATTCCACTATTAAGAAACCTATGGGAAGGACTAATGATGTTCTTATTGCTGCAAATAGGAGTTATGTGCCCGTAGATTTCATTGTTCTTGATAAAGATTGCAATTTTTCATGTCCTATTATTCTTGGTAGACCTTTCCTTAGAACGATTGGTGCAATTATTGATATGAAGGAAGGGAATATTAGATTCCAATTTCCATTAAGGAAAGGAAGGCAACACTTCCCTAGAAAAAATTCAAATTAACTTATGAATTTATTATGCGAGCCACTTATGAATTGAATACCAAAGATGGCTATACTTAGATCTATTCTCGCTTTTATGGCTAGCTAGGGGCGTTAAACGATAGCGCTTGTTGGAAGGCAACCCAATTTTATTTTCTTGATTTTTGCTTCTGTTTAGTAATAAATAATTCATCTAGCTTATGTTTATATGTGGTTTAATGTTTTAATTAGTGTTTGTGCTAAGTAGAACCTATAGGATAACCTATGGTGATAGTTAAGTTGATTCTGCTGAAAAACAGAAACTTTTGCATGCACGAGAATAATTTTAATAAATAACAGGAACGTGATTTTGAGTTGATTCTTTTTGGAGTAGATCAATAGATAAATTTCCCAGGACTTCCTATTTTGGTAGGATTTTTAGAGTTCCAGAAGTATTCGAAAGTTACAGATTGCTGGACACTATTCTGTTTTTGATAGATTCTGTTTTTCGTGTGTTGTTTGCTTATTTTGATGAATCTATGGCTAGTATCGGGGGGTATGAACCATAGATAAGTTGGAACACAGTAGGTTTTAACACCAATATAAATAAATAATGAGTTCATTACAGTACCTTATGTGGTGGTTTTTCTTTCTTGCACTAACGGAGCTTATGAGATTTCCTGTTGAGTTTTGTGTTGTGAAGTTTTCAAGTTTTTGGTAAAGATTTGATGAACTATGGAATAAGGAGTGGCAAGAGCCTAAGCTTCGGGATGCCCATGGCACCCCAAGATAATCCAAGGACAACAAAAGGCCGAAGCTTGGGGATGCCCCGGAAGGCATCCCCTCTTCCGTCTTCGTCTATCGGTAACTTTACTTGGAGCTATATTTTTATTCGCCACATGATATGTGTTTTGCTTGGAGCGTCTTGTATGATATGAGTCTTTGCTTTTTAGTTTACCACAATCATCCTTGCTGTACACACCTTTTGGGAGAGACACACACAATTTGGAATTTATTAGAATACTCTATGTGCTTCGCTTATATCTTTTGAGCTAAATAATTTTGCTCTAGTACTTCACTTATATCTTTTAGAGCACGGTGGTGGTTTTATTTTGTAGAAATTGTTGATCTCTCATGATTTACTTATATTATTTTGAGATTCTTTTAGAATAGCATGGTATTTGCTATGGTTATAAAATTGGTCCTAGAATGATGGGCATCCAAGTTGGGTATAATAAAAACTATCATAGAAAGTGAATTGGATGCCATGATCAATTTGATGCTTGATAATTGTTTTGAGATATGAGGATGGTGATATTAGAGTCATGCTAGTGGAGTAATTATGAATTTTAGGAATACTTGTGTTTAAGTTAGTGATTCCCGTAGCATGCACGTATGGTGAACCGCTTTGTGATTAAGGTGGAGCATAATTTATTTATTGATTGTCTTCCTTATGAGTGGCGGTCGGGGACGAGCGATGGTCTTTTCCTACCAACATTTCCCCCTAGGAGCATGCGCGTAGTACTTTGTTTCAATAACTTGTAGATTTTTGCAATAAGTTTATGAGTTCTTTATGACTAATGTTGAGTCCATGGATTATACGCACTCTCATCCTTCCACCATCGCTAGCCTCTCTTGTGCCGCGCAACTTTCGCCGGTACCATACACCCACCATATACCTTCCTAAAAACAGCCACCATACCTACCTATTATGGTATTTCCATAGCCATTCCGAGATATTTCCATGCAACTTTCCGCCGTTCCGTTTATTATGACACGTCCCATCATTATCATATTGCTCTTTGCACGATCATGTAGTTGACATCGTATTTGCGGCAAAGCCACCTTGATAATTCTTTCATACATGCCACTCTTGGTTCATTGCATATCCCGGTACACCTCCAGATGCATTCACATAGAGTCATATTTTCTTCTAAGTGTTGAGTTGTAATTCTCAAGTTGTAAGTAAATAAAAGTGTGATGATCTTCATTATTAGAGCATTGTCCCAAGTGAGGAAAGGATGATGAAGACTATGATTCCCCCACAAGTCGGGATGAGACTTCGGACTTTATGAAAAATAAAAGAGGCCAAAGAAACCCAAATAAAAAAGAGAGGCCAAAGAAGCCCACCAAAATAAATAAAAAATGAGAGAAAAAGAGAGAAGGGACAATGTTACTATCCTTTTACTACACTTGTGCTTCAAAGTAGCACCATGATCTTCATGATAGAGAGTCTCCTATGTTGTCACTTTCATATACTAGTGGGAATTTTTCATTATAGAACTTGGCTTGTATATTCCAATGATGGGCTTCCTCAAAATGCCCTAGGTCTTCGTGAGCAAGCAAGTTGGATTCACACCCGCTTAGTTTCTTTTGTTGAGCTTTCATACACTTATAGCTCTAGTGCATCTGTTGCATGACAATCCCTACTCACTCACATTGATATCTATTAATGGGCATCTCCATAGCCCGTTGATACGCCTAGTTGATGTGAGACTATCTTCTCCTTTTTGTCTTCTCCACAACCACCATTCTATTCCACATATAGTGCTATGTCCATGGCTCACGCTCATGTATTGCGTGAAAGTTGAAAAAGTTTGAGATCATAAAAGTATGAAACAATTTCTTGGCTTGTCATCGGGGTTGTGTATAATTAGATACTTCATGTGGTGAAGATAGAGCATAGTCAGACTATATGATTTTGTAGGGATAGCTTTCTTTAGCCATGTTATTTTGAGAAGACATGATTGCTTTGTTAGTATGCTTGAAGTATTATTGTTTTTATGTCAATATGAACTTTTATTTTGGAATCATTTGGATCTGAACATTCATTCCACAATAAAGAAAATTACATTGAGAAATATGCTAGGTAGCATTCCACATGAAAAATTCAGTTTTTATCATTTACCTACTCGAGGACGAGCATGAATTAAGCTTGGGGATGCTTGATACATCTCCAACGTATCTATAATTTTGATTGCTCCATGCTATTATATTACCCGTTTTGGATGTTTATGGGCTTTACTTTACACTTTTATATCATTTTTGGGACTAACCTACTAAACGGAGGCCGAGCATGAATTGCTGTTTTTTTTGCCTATTTCAGTGTTTCGAAGAAAAGGAATATCAAAATGAGTCCAAATGGAATGAAACCTTCGGGAGCGATCTTTTTGGAACAAACGCAATCTAGGAGACTTGAGTGGACGTCAAGAAGTAGCCGAGGAAGCCACGAGGGTGCAAGGCGTGCCCTAGGGGGGTGGGCCCGCCCCCCACCCTCGTGGGCCCCTCGTGGCTCCACCGACCTACTTATTCCTCCTATATATATCTACGTACCCCGAAAACATCCAGGAGGACAATAGATCGGGAGTTCCGCCGCCGCAAGCCTCTGTAGCCACCAAAAACCAATCTTGGAGATCTACTCGATGTAACTCTTTTTTGCGGTGTGTTTGTCGAGATCCGATGAATTGTGGGTTTATGATCAAGTTTATCTATGGGAAATATTTGAATCTCCTCTGAATTCTTTTATGTATGATTGGTTATCTTTGCAAGTCTCATCTGATTATCAGTTTGATTTGGCCTACTAGATTGATATTTCTTGCAATGGGAGAAGTGCTTAGCTTTGGGTTCAATCTTGCGGTGTCCTTTCCCAGTGACAGGAGGGGCAGAAAGGCACGTATTGTATTGTTGCCATCGAGGATAAAAAGATGGGGTTTATATCATATTGCTTGAGTTTATCCCTCTACATCATGTCATCTTTCTTAATGCGTTACTCTGTTCTTATGAAGTTAATACTCTAGCTGCAGGCAGGAGTTGGTCGATGTGTGGAGTAATAGTAGTAGATGCAAAATCGTTTCGGTCTACTTGTTGCGGACGTGATGCTTATATACATGATCATGCCTAGATAATCTCTTAACTATGCACTTTTCTGTCAATTGCTCGACAGTAATTTGTTCACCCACCGTAATACCTATGCTATCTTGAGAGAAGCCACTAGTGAAACCTATGGCCCCCAGGTCTATCTTTTATCATATAAGTTTCCAATCTACTTTTATTTTCATCTTTAATTTCCAATCTATATCATAAAAATACCAAAAATATTTATGTTATCTTATTATCTCTATCAGATCTCACTTTCGCAAGTTACCGTGAAGGGATTGACAACCCATTTATCGCGTTGGTTGCAAGGTTCTTGTTTGTTTGTGTAGGTACGAGGGACTTTTGAGGAGCCTCCTACTGGATTGATACCTTGGTTCTCAAAACTGAGGTTAATACTTACGCTACTTTGTTGCACCACCCTTTCCTCTTCAAGGGAAAACCAACGCAGTGCTCGAGAGGTAGCATGCATCTACATTATTTCTCTGAGAATCTTGCTTAATTCTCTTAGGGTGGCCTTCAGGATACAAAGGTTCCTGTGTCATTTTGCCCATTCTAGTAGACACTCTAACAGAAAAATCATGTCTATTATTTAGTTCATCGAGCAATTCATTTTAAGCCTTAAGCACTTGTTTTGCTTGAGTGTCAACCATATAAGCATGTTTGCTAATGAGTTTAAGTTCATCCTTAACTCTAGCCATATAATCACTCAAGTGTCCAGTCATATAAGCATTACTTCTCAATGTCTACCAACACAAGCATTGAAATTTTCTTGTCTAGCCATAAAGTCATCAAATTCATCCAAGCATTGGCTAGGAAACCTAGTAGACGGGATTTCAACTTTATCATATCTATAGAGCAAATTTACCTTTACTACTTGTGTCGGGTTATCAAGACCATGCATTTCTTCAATAGGTGGTATATTAAGACCATGTATTTCTTCAACAGGAGCTAAATTCTTAACATCTTCAACTTTAATACATTTTTCTTTCATAGATTTCTTTGCCTCTTGCATATCTTTAGGACTGAGAAATAGAACACCTCTTTTCTTCAGAGTTGGCTTAGGAATTGGCTCAGGAATTGGTTCAGGAATTGGCTTAGGAAGTGTCCAGTTATTTTCATTAGTCAACATATTATTCAATAGTAATTCAACTTGATCGACTGTTCTTTTCCTGAAAACACAACCAGCACAACTATCCAAGTGGTCCTTGGAAGCATCAGTTAGTCCATTATAAGATATCAAGTATTTCATTTTTCTTAAGAGGATGATCAGGAAAAGCATTAAGTAACCGGAGAAGCCTCCCCCAAGCTTGTGCGAGACTCTCTTCTTCAATTTGCACAAAATTATATATTTCCCTCAAGGTAGCTTGTTTCTTATGAGCAGGAAAATATTTAGCGGAGAAATAATAAATCATATCCCGGGGACTACGCACACAACCAGAATCAAGAGAGTTAAACCAAGTTTTAGCATCACCCTTTAATGAGAATGGAAATATCTTAAGGATATGGTAGTAGCGGGATTTCTCATCATTAGTGAACAGGGTGGCTATATCATTCAATTTAGTAAGATGTGCCACAACAGTTTCAGATTCATAGCCATAAAAAGGATCAGATGCAACCAAAGTAATTATCTCAGGATCGACAGAGAAATCACAATCCTTATCAGTAACAAAGATAGGTGAAGTAGCAAAAGTAGGGTCATATTTCATTCTAGCATTCAGAGTTTTCTATTTCAGTTTAGCTAATAACTTCTTAAGACCTGATCTATCATTGCAAGCAAGAAAATCTCTAGCAATTTCTTCATCCATAACATAACCCTCAGGAACAAGAGGCAATTCATTTTTAGGGGGAGAACCTTCATCTTCACTATCTTCAATAATATCAATTTCAGTAATTTCATTCTCTCTAACCCTAGCAAGGTTTTCATCAAGATATTCACCTAATGGCACAGTAGTATCATGCATAGAAGTAGTTTCATCATAAGTATCATGCATAGTAGAAGTGGCATCATCAATAACATGCGACATATCTTCATAGTAGAAGCAGGTTTAGGTGTCGCAAGTTTACTCGTAACGGAAGGAGAATCTAGTGTAGAGCTAGATGACAGTTCCTTACCCCCCTCGTAGTTGAGGGATAAATCTTAGTTCTTTCGTCTTTCAAGTTCCTAATAGTGATCAGCAGATAGAAATCCAAAGTGACTCAAAGAATAGAGTCTATGCTCCCCGGCAACGGCGCCAGAAAATAGTCTTGATAACCAACAAGTATAGGGGATCGCAACAGTTTTCGAGGGTAGAGTATTCAACTGTAACAACCTGATTTTTGGCCCTTTCTTTTTCTTTTGATTTTCTGAGGTTTTTGCCTGAGTTTTCTTTTTCTGTGGCATTATGGCTGGAAACTGAAGAAGGTGATTTCTTCTTCCTTTCCAGAGTGGCTTGTCATCCCCTATCCAACCCTAGACCCTGTCATTTTCATCCTAGCACAAATCCCAATATATTCTTTTTATTGGGAATATTCATTTTCTATTAAAGGAATAACTCAATTTGCCCTAGGTTGTGAAGCAACCTATCTTTCCATCACTCCTAAAATTCCCAAATAATTCTCATAATTTGTTTGGGTCATATCTTCCTCAAATATGGCAAAGCATTTCATTTGCCATGTTTAGCATCATGCTCATGTAATGCCTCCATGTGAGCACAGCTTCAAATCTTTGGTTATGTCCAAAACTTCAGTTTGTGAAGCAAGTATATTTTATCTTGCTCCATTATGGCTGCAAATTTTTGTAGGCCTTCCCCTATCCATATAAACTCCCTCCACCAAGTTGTGGCTCAATCCATTTAGCCATTTTTCTTCTAGAATTTTTGTAAGTTTCTGGTCAGTGGAAATGTTTGTGAAGGAAGTACCATTTTGGTTTATCCAATTGGTATGAAACCTTTTGCAACATCTTCATATGGTCAAATAATTGTGCCCTGCCCAAGTTGAGCTTAAGTTGATACTCCATGTGAGAGCTTCATCGTGATCTTCATTCTGGACCAGATTACCTAGTTGTAAATCAACTATATTAATCCTTGGCCCATTTCCATCCAAAACCCCCAGGATTCTTGTCCTTCCATAGTCAAACACCCCAGACAACTCCATTTGACCCAATCAGCTCCCTATTGATCACTAGTGCTCATCCAAAACTGATACAACAAAGTTTTAGCGATGCCACACTCCTCTCCTTGGCTCCTTCTCTTGATCCATCGACTCCCTCAGCCTCTCTGATGGAAGGACAAAACGCTATACAACATTTCCCTGCCTCTCGTGTCCCCTCCTTGCCGGTCATAGTGGTGAACGCGTCGTTTGCACGCGCGCTGGCAGTGTTGGACGCGCTCTGGGCGTCGGGACGCGTCGGCCAGCTCTGCATCGACGGAGCTCGCGTGTCCGCTGGTGCCGACCAGAATCCCACTCCCTCTCATATCGCCCTCGACCTCTTGCCCCCTCTCCAAGCCTCCTCCCTGGAGCTAGACGCCGCGCGTCCACGGGCACACAGTGCCGACAAGGCATTTAAGGCGTTCAGCTTCTTCTACCCTTGTCCACGAGCTCGGCCTCGTCTTCGTGAGCCCTGCCGTTCGTCCGTTCCTCACCTCATCGCCTTCCCGAGCCCTCCCTGTGCCTCTGCTCGTGCCAGCGCAACGGCACACGCGTCACCACGGCCGTGCTCATCCAACCGCCTTGCCACGGCTATATAAGCCAGCCCCGACCCCTCCCGAGCACCCCAGCAGCCTTGCCTCTCTCCCTGAACCTCGCCTCACCTCTCCGTTGAGCTCGAGGAGCTCCAAAGCCCTCCAATGCCGCCTCAGCTGTCGTTGGCCTCGGCCTAAATTCGCTCGCATTCGAGCTTCCCCCTCCCTCATTCCACCACCTCTAGTCTACCCGAACCCAGGCGAGTCGCCTCTGCCCTTTAGCCTCTCCTCCGACGCCCTGGAGTGTCGTGCCCCTCAATGCCCGACGCAGCCGTCCGCCGGTGTCGAAGCTGTTGCCGCCTCGTCCATCCCCGACGGCCGTGACTTACCTCTCCGGATGCGGCTTATCCTCCTGAGTCCATCCGTAGTCGGAGCGCCGCGGGAGATGGCCTGTAGCATCGGCGAGCGTCGCCGGAGATAGATCCTCCCTCGGCGAGCTCGGGCTTGCGCAGTGGACAAGAAGACGACAAGGTCACCCTGCTAGCTGGCCGGTGGACCCTGCAGGCCCCGCACGTCAGTGAGCCAGCCGCCGGCCCCGTGTTGACCCGCCTGCCCACGTGGATAAGTAACGGGCCCCACCCGCGTGGGACCCGCACGTCAGCGTCACACGAGCTGGCCCCGCCTCTGATGACGTGGCAAGTGGAGACGTATTTTGGGCGTGTGCGTTTTCAACTTCTGAAAGCGTATTTTTAAGTTACGCCTATGCTTTATCCACTCAGGACCCGACTGCTAATATTATTTTTTACAAAAAAGTCCCTGATCTTCATCACCTCACAACTTTTTATCCGTAACTCCGATCGAGGTGAATCCAACGCCCACATCTTCTTCTCGTTGAGCCCGCTATGTTCCCCTCATTTTCAATATGGTTTGACATACTGTAAATGACCATTTTTCCCTTGCCGCTAATCATCCCTCCAAGAGAGAACCCGTTCCGACGATTCTTTCCGCGGCTTCACCGCACATCTCCCCGGAGTATCCTTCATCCCCAGGAAAGCCACAACACCCATTTGCATGATGGTCATGCAGTAGACATGGTTTTCAACTTGAACATTTAATAATTGTCTGTTGGTTTACTTGCCGCTGTTATCGTTGTTTCGGTACTGCCTATGGTTTCTTGTTCACTTTCGTGCTATGTTCCGAATGTCGTTGCTATGCATGTTCCTTTGCATCCAGTCAGTTAAATGTTTGCATGTAGTGTTGTTGTTATATTCTTGCAGGATAGTTGTCGTTGATGCTAATAGTTATGCCATGAGTAGTGTTATACTCATCAGTATGCCATGATCATGTGGATAAATGCTTCACGGTTGTTATTCTTAAGATTTATGCTGCATCCATTTTGATATCATGCTCATGCATTGTAGTTGAATCATGTTATTTTCATATGACTCAGCTTATCACATTCAAGTTTAACCGGACTTAAATGGACTTGAACAACTAATGGCTGAGTCATGGTGCCACCATATCGAGCTGACCAGTGTAACCACATTTTCTCTGGAATGGGCAGGGCCCTAGCAGTCTATTGTCATGCCTCTCGCTGGTGCCTGCAAAGAGGAAGGTTATGCACGGGAGCTAGCTTGGCCGGGTAGGACGGCATAAGCCTTGTGTGCCCTAGTTGTTTGCACGCTTTTCCCCATTCGGGACCTTTTTTGTTTTGCCACGACGGTGGCCGTAAGTCCTTTGGTAGGCACGGGCCACCCAGGACTGAACCCAAAGGGGGTGTTGGTCGGAGTGGCCTGGAGAGTGTCATGGCAGTAGATCTGTTTTGTTGGAACGCTGTTGGTCCACCCGAATGGGAGTGCGAGGCCATGGGTTCTGTGGTGTGGGTACAGTGTGCTAACCTCTATAGAGTGTGTGTGTTAAATCTATCGATAGTCACGCCCGCGGATATGGGCCCAGTTCGTAGTTGGTCACTGTCGGTGTCAAAACCGGCGGATCTCGGGTAGGGGTCCCGAACTATGCGTCTAGGCGGATGGTAACAGGAGACGAGGGACACGATGTTTTACCCAGGTTCGGGCCCACTTGATGGAGGTAAAACCCTATGTCCTGCTTGATTAATATTGATGATGTGTGTTACAAGAGTAGATCTACCACGAGATCAAGGAGGCTAAACCCTAGAAGCTAGCCTATGGTATGATTGTTGTTCGTCCTACGGAGTAAAGCCATCCGGTTTATATAGACACCGGAGAGGGCTAGGGTTACACAGAGTCGGTTACAATGGTAGGAGATCTACATATCCGTATTTCCATGCTTGTCTTCCACGCCAAGGAAAGTCCCATCCGGACACGGGACGAAGTCTTCAATCTTGTATCTTCATAGTCTTGGAGTCCGGCCGATGATGATAGTTCGGCTATCCGGACACCCCCTAGTCCAGGACTCCCTCAGTAGCCCCTGAACCAGGCTTCAATGACGACAAGTTCGGCGCGCATATCGTCTTCGGCACTGCAAGCCGGGTTCCTCCTCCGAATAATTTATAGAAGATTGTGAACACCAGGATAGTGTCCGGCTCTGCAAAATAATTTCCACATACCACCGTAGAGAGAATAATATTTACACAAGTTCAATCTGCTGACGTATTTCGTGGCGTGACGTCACACCACTACCAAGCCTTTACTCGAATTGTTTTTATTATTCCACCTCAGCACGTTTAGCGAAGCGGTTTCCTTGGCACGTCTTGTCGAAGCAGAGATCGTGTTCCCCTTATTCCGGGATTCCCATTAATACGGATGTGGGTAACCCAACCGCGCCCATTGCCACGCCCCCTCCATCGAAGGCGGGTTCCAAACGGTCACGGGGACGGCTCTCGGTATTCTTCCTCTTTATAATGAGACCAAGGCCAGTTCTTTTTCTTCAATCCTCAATCGAATCTACCCCTCGCCCCTGAGTTCCAACACCGAGGGTTCCAGATTCGGGGATCTTCGACCTTCGACAATGTCCGGCTCTGACCTATGAGGCCGGTGGATGCCCTCTTCTGTCACGGAAGAAGACGTGCTAAAGCTGAGAGACGCCAGGTACTTGACCTACGAGATTTCGCATAGGTTGCCTGCCCGAGGGCAAGTTATTCCTAGTCCCGAGCCCGGCGAGAGTGTTGTGTTCGTGTCTCACCTCCGTCGGGGTTTAGGCTTCCCGATGGATCCCTTCGTGAGGGGGCTCATGTTTTACTATGGGCTGGAATTCCATGACTTGGCTCCGGAGTCCATCCTCCACATCTCATCGTTTATTGTCGTTTGCGAAGCCTTCCTCCGCACTACCCCTCACTTTGGCTTGTGGCTCAAAACCTTCAATGTGGAGCCGAAGATGATTGAGGGGCGTCAGGCAGAGTGCGGCGGGGCGGTCATAAGCAAGAGGGCCGATGCTCCATGGCCTGAGGGCTCTTTTCAGGAGGAGCTCGGCTTGTGGCAACAGGAGTGGTTCTATATCACCGCTCCAAGGGGCAGCAAGCAGAAGCCGCCGCCCGTCTTCTGCTCGGGCCCTCCACAACGACTGACGTCATGGGTCGACAAGGGGCTTAACTGGGGGCCGTCCAAAGACATACCCCTGTTGCAGGACCGGATTCGGGACCTCCAAGAAAGGGAGATTAATCTGGTGGTGGTGGCATAGGTTATGCTGATCCGACGCCTTCTGCCCTGCAAACGTCGCCCCCTCCGCCTGTGGGAATTTAATCCGGAGGGGCCACGAGCTCTCCAACACTTCATGGGTTTGACACCCGCGGAGATGTACCAACTGTTCTTCAGATCGCAAGAGATGCATCCGGACTTGACCGAGGACGCCGGCCTAAGCTGCAATCGCCCGGATACTCAAGTAGCCCTGTGTCCGGACATATTGTCCATTTATTTATCATGGGTTTGCCTTTTAACCAGCTATCCCGTGGACAGGAGTGGATAGCGCAAGCAAAACTGATACGGTGTCTGGCCCCCCTCCCTGAGACCACGCCAGATCCTGTGTTAGTCGAAATGTTGGAGTTTGCACCTTCGGAGGAGGGCGAAGGGGGGCAAGGGAAACTACCACCTCTTCCAAGGAGGCTTTCAGTAAGGGGTGAATCGAGAGTCCCTCCTTCCAGGGGGAGAAGAGGACTGCTTCCAAAGACCCGGAGGCCAAGGCCTCAAAGCGGGGAAAGAAATCTGCACCGGAAGGTCCTGTGCCGGGAAGGGCCCCGGCCGCACAGTCTCCCCATAGGAATCAGCCCTCCAACTAGCCGTAAGTAAAAAGGAGGAATTTTGTAATAGGGAACGCCCCTATATTATTTCCAAAGGTAACCGAAGTTTTCACCTTGTAGTTCGGATCTCAGCCCATCTCAGCAGAGCTCAACTTCGGGGGACCTTCGTCCGGAGATGATGGAAAGCGAGACGCCTCCATCTGCCGCCCCGTCGGGCAGGGCGGATAACCCTGAGGTGTCGTCACGGAGGGTCTCCCCGAGTCCGGCTGTCAGGACCCTGACTCAATGCCACACTGATCTAGCATATAACACATCATATCACTTTGCGCCCTCACGCACGGTATTCCCACGGGTGCCACCTTACCTGGCCCGGGACCGTTTGCGCCTTTTGACAAAGAACCCGGGCTGACATGGCTAGTCGTAAACCCAAAGTGGCACAAACTTACAGGGACAGGCATCCATGACCCAACATCGAACGTGTCGGTCATCAGCGAGTGAATCCAGGCTGTAGCACTGGGCTAGCAGGACTCCGATGAACCGGGCTGTAGCGGGCTAACATGACTCTGGTATTCATCGCGTGACATTTCCGCGAAGGGACAGACACAAGAACGAAGAAGGACACATGCCGGCCAGCCTAAGTGTTCCGGAGCAATAGCAAGCTACCATGGCTCAGTGGAAACACTAGGAGACATTTCCCAGTAAGAGAGGCTACTAAGGATAAACAACTAGATAGTCAGGTCCCACACATACCAAGCATTTCAATCATACACACAATATGCTCGATATGTGCAAATACAACAAGGCATCATAACATGACTCTACGACACAAGTAAGTATTCAATAGGCTCCGAGGAGCGGGGTATTACAAACATGGGTCTCATGACCCAACAATCAGAGCATACAAGTCAAAGCACAAACGGAAGCTATCATGTCTGAGTACAGACATCTATAAATGAAAAAGGCTGAGAAGCCTGACTATCTACCAGATCCTGCCGAGGCACAAGATCGTAGCTGAGGTAACAAGCTAAACGTCGAAGTCCACGTGGAACTACTAGTGAGACCGAAGTCTCTCTGCAAAAACATAAAATAGGCAAACGTGAGTACAAATGTTCCCAGCAAGACTTACATCAGAACTAACTACATATGCATCATTTTCAACAAGGGGATGGTGGGGTTTAACTGCAGCAAGCCAGCTTTGACTCGGTGGCTATCCTAAACTACGACTGCAAGTAACTCTTTTGAGGTGGCGCACACGAGTCCACATATTCACCATATCAATACACCACTATGGATCTGCTCTCGTCTCCCTACGAGAACGCCATCCATAGCACTCATGCTTATCTTGCGTATTTTAGGGTATCCACTTTCACTTGTCTATGAACTGATATAAGCAACCCAGAAGTCCTTTACCGTGGACACGGCTATTTGAATAGATGATGTTAACCCTGCAGGGGTGTACTTCTTCATACATGTTTCCACCACTTAGCGTCTGCACACGACATGTGCTCGGCAGACTTCAAGCGAAAGCCGACGTGGGTGTAGACCACGACCTACCTAAACACTCAAGTCTCTAGTCCAGGTTTATCGCCTATTCGGGTTCCATCCATGAGGAGATCCGGCCGGAGTTTCGCTCACAGCCCCAAACGATGTGAACAGGGTTCCCTAGATACCAAACGGGCGCCCGGTATACCCGGCCACGTGCCTACCGCATCACAGCCCACCCCTACGGTCAGCGCTGTCCACGGCCTCCAGCATACTACAAACACCAGAAACTACTTGCAACTCCTGGACAAAGGACAAGGGTGAATAAGAAGTCGAGCAGGGTCATATTTCAGGGCCCAATGTATGGTAGTAGCTGAATCATGGATCACAAACACAGAACTCAGTTCCTGAGGACGGCTTCAATGAGACAACCCACCATGTACTCCTACATGGCCTCTCACCGATACCTTTTACAAAATCGTGTTCACACACTTAGCTCACACATAGTAGGACATGTTCACACACCTCTGATTCATCCCCGATGAATCAGACCTGACTCAACTCTAAGCAGTAGCAGGCATGACAAACAAACATGAATGAGTAGGCACAACAGGGCTCAAACAACTCCTACTCATGCTAGTGGGTTTCATCTATTTACTGTGGCAATGACAGGTCATGCAAAGGATAAAGGGGTTCAGCTACCGCAGCAAGTAACAGTTGAATCGTTGTTGTCCTAATGCATTAAAAGAGAGCAGGAGCGAGAGAGTAGGATTGTATCGGAATCAACAAGGGGGTTTTGCTTGCCTGGCACTTCTGAAGATAACATTGAGTCTTCATCAGTGTCAACGATCACATCGTCGGTACAACGTCTATCGAGGGGGAACAACACCGACAAACACAGAAGAAACACGATCAATGCAATGCACAATATGATGCATGCTATGACATGGCAATATGAATGTGTTTTGGGCTAATGCACTTAGCTATGATTTAAATGAAGTTGGTTTGAATACACGATTCAAATTCCAACTCCATATATGGTTATTTAAATGCCCTTTATTTGTTTTGTCCAAAACATAGGACAAACATTGTTCAAACATGCATGAAAATGGTACAGATGGATTCCTTGAATTTTTCTGATAATTTTTCATATATAATTTATTTAATTTGGAGTTATGGTTAATTTTCTATGATTTATTGAAGTTTATACAATTTTCTGGAATTTTTTGAATAATAATAAATCCAGAAAATGATTTAACTGCGTCAGCCTGACGCCAGTATGGCGTCAGCGAGTCAACGGCCAGGTCCAGGTCAAATCTGACATGCGGGGTCCACACGTCAGCGACACAGGAGCTAATCCCGCGTTGACTCGGGCTTTGACCCGCTACGGGGCCCGCTGTCAGTGTCTGTTAGGGTGCTAATTGGGGGGGGATTAGCCGCTAATGGCAACGCCACGTCAGATACGCCGGCGATGAGTCGCCGGTGACCACAGTACACGGCGGCGAGCTTCGGAAATCGCCGTTCGACGACGATTTGGTGCGCGACTAGGCTCTGCGGAGAGCTTGGAGTGCTCCGCGTCCAGCGGTGCGGGTGGTTGAGCGTGCGGTGGCCGGGAACGACGCCGGCGAGCGTTTGGGCAGCGGCCGGCGTTCGGGTGAGTTGCGGGTTTGGTGTTGCAGCACGCAAACGAACCAACTAACGCGCTAGCCATGCTTTGTGTGCAGCCTCGAGTTCGTTGGATGCTGGTGCGCGACCAAATGGTCACCGGAGTGACGTCGGCGTCGAGCTCGTACGGCGGTGGGTTTCGGCCTTGATGGAATCGGCGGCCAGAGCAAGCAAAAGAGAACGGGGGTAGGGGTGAACGATGGCGGGGCTTACAGGGGGTCGATTGGAGGGCCCAGCGGCTCGGGGGAGACGTCGGAGGTGGCGAGCGGGCGCCGGCGATCTCGGGCGGCCGGAGATGGGGAAGACGGCGTGGGCGGCGATGTAGGGCTCCCGGCATTGCGTAGCTCCATGGAGAGGTCGGGGGCGTCGAGGCGGAGCCTTTGGTCACTCTGGTGGGGTGGAACGACGGTGGTGGCTACGACTGCGACGAGCGGCGGCGACGGTGGTTCTCGGTCGCGTGAGTGAGAGAGCCAGAGAAGAGAGAAGAAGGAACGGGAGAGAGTGAGAGCGGTCCAGGGGGGTGCGTGGCATCCTCAGGGCAACGGGGAGACAGGCAGAGAGGCAGGACGTGGCCTGGGCGTGTGCCCGCGCGCTCCGGCCACGCGCCTGTGTCCTACTGTCCGAGGAGGAAGACGACAGGGATGGCTGTGGTGGTGGGCTGGGCTGCTACAGTAGAAGGCCAGGTAAGTGGGCTGCCAGGTGAGCGCCAGGTAGTCCTTCTCTCTCTCTCTCTCTCTCTCTCTTTTATTTTCTGTTTTCTATTTTTCTGCAGATGTTTGGCTTTATTAAAAATACCAGAACCTATTCAAAAATCATGTAACTGCTTGAGAGCACTATTTGGAATATTTCCAGCAGCCATCATTTCAGTTCATGATTATTTGGACATTTAGAATAATTTATAGCATTTAAATGTCCAAGTACAAATACTGTATGATTTAATTCAGAGCCTAATATGTCCTGCAAAAATATAAACCATTTTTGGTAGATGCTTCCACCTCAAACCAGAAATGTTGAACATTTTTAGAGGGCATTTTGAGTTCAATGAAAAAGATTTTATTTTGACCCTAGTTGGATTCATTTGGTGCTAGGGTTTAAACAATCCCCATTTCAAGTTTCTTTAAATTTAAACATGATGCATGGATGCTTATGCAGAGACAAGCAAGGCTTGAACTGGGGACGTGACAACTCACCCCCACTAAACCAGAATCTCGTCCCGAGATTCAAGCGTAGGGTAAGGTGAAGGGGGAACGCAAACTAGCACAATCTTCACGATCCAGGTTGCACTTCATAGGAACGTTGATTCGTTCACCATCATTGTCTCGAAGTCTTGCTTTGAGAACTCCAACTATCATGACAACGAGAGGAAGGAAAGATCCCAAAAGAATCGTTCTTCTCAAAGGTCGAACAACTTAGGATCAACTCGCAGAATGAGACGTAGCAACATCTCTCGAGCTGAGAGACGAAGCACACCTCTAGAAGGATGGAGTGGAACAGATGATGAGGGTTCACTAGGTAGACAACAATTTCACATTTAAAAAGGTGGTAGACGATTGTCAACGTAGCAAGGAGTTGAGTTGCCATGATACCACAACGAGACACCTTAGGAACCGTGACTCGTAGATATATCCCCTTAAGTAGCAAAAAGAATTACCTTTGATTCAAAGATCATTGAAACTCTTTAAACCATCCTAAGGCAATTCTCGAGCGATCGTTTGGAGGGGGTCGGTAGAATGGCATACTCGGACTTGGATGATGTGGATTACCTTGTTGAAGACAACGTAATGGATGAATTTGCTTACCACCGGAAATGGAAGAGACCCGTGGTAGAATGGCACATTGGCGGTGCAAGCTGGGAACAAAATGCAAATGCTGGGAATGATTCTGGTAACTGGGGAAGAACCCAACAATAGAGAGTTGATTCACTGTTTGAAAGGGTCATAGCATTGCCGAGGAAACTGAGAGGAATCCCAGTTAGAGCCGATGATAACATGTAGCGCTTGTGCGTGCTCTCAAGAACTTGAGCATTTCCACAATCATCAAGGTTTTATCAACAACCGCGTCAAGGGTGCTGACAACACAACATACTACCATGATGAATAGCGATGGACGATGCAGATGCAAAGGAGGATAACACTTTCTCAGATTTCACCTTAGCGAGGCCAAGCAAATAAAATTTGGATGATCGACCGAGAGACATTTAGCACTCCGCTTCTAATGTTCTCCTTGATGTGCTAGCGTAATCCACCCATAGATATGGTTTGATATCTAGAACATCAAGTAAAAAGGTCGGACTTCGGGAGCACAAAAATCCATAAGGAACAACTACTAGAATAAGTCCTACGAGATCCTTATGGGGAGGTGGCCAACTTCCTCAATCAAGATATTATAATAACAGGTCTTCCGGCTGGGTGTGTTGGCCACGACATCCACTTTACCGGTTTCCGAGGGACCGATATTATAGTTTTTGGGAAATGTTCCAAACCATCATATCTGCCTGAGGTTCAGATCTGGTTGGTGTCAGGATATTCCAGACTCATCGAGTCTAGGAAGAAAAATGAAAGTTTGCAACACAAATCGACGAGATGACGTTGCGAGATTCTCGGGGAATGAACTACGATAGTAAGCTCCAAAACACGAGCTGGTTCTGCTACAAACATGTGAACATGTTGTCCCAGACAAGCATGACCACGTGGTAGTCTTACAATAAAACACTACCGAGTTCTGGTTGGGAACCATCACCGTGGATAACGAAGTCCTTGCATAAGTCATATGATTAGCTCTTATGAAGGAACTTCTTCTCCTTGAACAAATCAATCAGTGGCTTGGTGTGCTCGGGACACATATGGAATGTAGGTTGCAAGTCTCCAGACCACAGAATACTTCGCACGTGTGCATGACTGATTTGGGATGATTCCAAGGAAACAAAACAATCTTCCTCGAATTCATGGCGGCAACTTGCATCAGATGCACATGAATTAGGGGAAGTCACTACTTTCATCCAAACATATGCTTCATGAACGAGACATGAAGAAATGCTTACACAAGTTTTCAACACTAGGTTGATGTTCAACATGATTCATGGGGGGAGACAAAATGCTACTGATGGGCTCAACAACAACTCATCGGAATTTCCATATCACTGGACTTCCACCATCATGTGAACACGGTGATAGCATTGGTCAGACCAAAGATGTAATGGTGTATGCTCGAGGGATCAACCACGAGTAAGACAACATTACGAGCATCGTTGTTACTGATTTGATTTGACGATAGCCCACACTCTTATCAAGGGATTGATAAGACAATAGGTCCAGCAACTGATCACAGGGACCAATCGATGAAGATATCATCTTTCTTCAACACACACTACACAAGAATATCCCTTTGGAACGAACTAAGTCAGGCAAGCTTTTATCTTCCAACTCTCCAAGTTGCCGTTTAGCTTAACCAACTAGATCAGGGGTATCCAACACGGATTCTTGGAGAAAGGGTGGTTTACAATAAACCATCTTGATCACGAAATCAACATAGCGGTCAGGTGACAACCTGGTAATACTTCCGAGAAGATATTCGAAAAATCACAAACCACCGATATGTTACTAAGCTCGAGAACAATCTTGCTTTTCAGGGCAAGACAATATGATCAAAGAGCGAGGGATTTGGAATAATCCTAACTCATCGATCAAGGAGTGCACCAGGAAAAGGACTAGGTAGCATGATCAACCTTAGAATGATGATTCAAAAACCAACACGCTAAGAATGATATTATTGTCCATTAACTACCAAGCAACAAGGTTGCTAGGAGTATTGAATTCACACATCACGATTCACTTGTCGGCATTCCGGTTGCGACAACACGGAACCGAGGGATGAATAATGATGGCGAGAAGTATCACTGTACCAAGAGTTCATAGGATGGTGTGCAATTCCTACGATAATCCCGATATAAAAGATGGTAATACTCCAAGGTAGAACAGAACCAAAAGCTGGGCTGGCATTTTGATCTGCGGAGCACAATTGCTTTGACCCAATCCTAGATATGGATGAGGTACTGGAGTTTGTTTCTCCTAGTCATTCCAGAATAGAATGGCTTGACAGACCACAAGAGTAATAGGCATCGATGAACGAATGCACACATAATCTTGACTATCAATTGATAGACGAGGGTCAGAAGACAACTAAAGAGGGACAACTCAAAGGAACATACGATTTTCTGAGTTGTGGATGCATGGTTTAGCATGTCAAACGAAGTTCAACATATTTCTTCCGGATAACCCATGCAGAAAGGTAGAACTGACAGAGTCACAATATAGCATGGAGAACTCATCAAGAGCACTCTGGTTGTGATCGTTCAGTTCAACGAGGAACTTCTGCCATAAGTAGTTCATGGTATTTGGAAGAAGAAGATACCACAGACTTCAAGGACTATTGCAAAGGTTACTAATATCCTAAAGGAACGAGCAGAAACTATCAACATGAAGCAAGTAGGGTGAATCTTGGTTCGAAAACCCAAGGAGTAAAATGCCTACTAACTAAGTGGCATCACGGTATGCTTATGAGAATGATGGCCAGAATCATCACACTGGGACACAAATCATGGCTAAATTACTAGATGATCCCCTAAGACACCTAGGGTCATAATACCAGCTCCAACATATAGGTCAAGGCAATAAAGTACCTCAACTCACTGATTTGTGTGATTAATCTGACCAAAGGCACATCGGAAACAGAAGGAAGGGATTTGCAAATGCATCGGACTATTTAGGAACCTGGGATGACTCGGACAGCATAACAGCTTTAAATGCTCAAAAGGTTTGGAGACATACTACAAAATGGTGGCATAACCACTCAGAAGCACAATATCAAGGTTTCGAGATCAACAATTAACATACGGAAGTAGTAGGAACTGAACTGAGACTTAAATCCAACAATCCTATAAGTCTACGGATTAGTAACAAGTCATCCTGATAGATAGATGAGAAGACCTAGTTCCTTAACCCCGTAGGAAAGATAAGATGACTCAGATCAGAAGGGCATAAGGTATAAGGAGTAAAAAGAGCCTTACGTTCCATCCACAATCAATTCCCTTATATAACTAAAGAATTTCTAGACTCAACTTCGACCAGTTTGGCTTGGTAATCCTACAGGCAGCCAAGCTCTGATACCAACGCTGTCAGGACCCTGACTCAATGCCACACTGATCTAGCATGTAACACATCATATCACTTTGCGGCCTCACGCACGGTATTCCCACGGGTGCCACCTTACCTGGCCTGGGACCGTTTGCACCTTTTGGCTCACGTATATGATAGTGTCGCTAGCATCCATATGACAAAGAACCCAGGCTGACATGGCTAGTCGTAAACCCAAAGTGGTACAAACTTACAGGGACAGGCATCCATGACCCAACATCGAACGTGTCGGTCATCAGCGAGTGAATCCAGGCTGTAGCACTGGGCTAGCAGGACTCCGGTGAACCGGGCTGTAGCGGGCTAACAGGACTCTGGTATTCATCGCGTGACATTTCCCCGAAGGGACAGACACAGGAACGAAGAAGGACACATGCCGGCCAGCCTAAGTGTTCTGGAGCAGTAGCAAGCTACCATGGCTCAGTGGAAACACTAGGAGACATTTCCCGGTAAGAGAGGCTACTAAGGATAAACAACTAGATAGTCAGATCCCATACATACCAAGCATTTCAATCATACACACAATATGCTCGATATGTGCAAATACAACAAGGCATCATAACATGACTCTACGACACAAGTAAGTATTCAATAGGCTCCGAGGAGCGGGATATTACAAACATGGGTCTCATGACCCAACAATCAGAGCATACAAGTCAAAGCACAAACGGAAGCTATCATGTCTGAGTACAGACATCTATAAATGAAAAAGGCTGAGAAGCCTGACTATCTACCAGATCCTGCCGAGGCACAAGATCGTAGCTGAGGTAACATGCTAAACGTCGAAGTCCACGTGGAACTACTAGTGAGACTGAAGTCTCTCTGCAAAAACATAAAATAGGCAAACGTGAGTACAAATGTACCCAGCAAGACTTACATCAGAACTAACTACATATGCATCATTATCAACAAGGGGATGGTGGGGTTTAACTGCAGCAAGCCAGCTTTGACTCGGTGGCTATCCTGAACTACGACTGCAAGTAACTCTTTTGAGGTGGCGCACACGAGTCCACATATTCACCATATCAATACACCACTATGGATCCGCTCTCGTCTCCCTACGAGAACGCCATCCATAGCACTCACGCTTATCTTGCGTATTTTAGGGTATCCACTTTCACTTGTCTATGAACTGATATAAGCAACCCAGAAGTCCTTTACCGTGGACACGGCTATTCGAATAAATGATGTTAACCCTGCAGGGGTGTACTTCTTCATACATGTTTCCACCACTTAGCGTCTGCACACGACATGTGCTCGGCAGACTTCAAGCGAAAGCCGACGTGGGTGTAGACCACGACCTACCTAAACACTCAAGTCTCTAGTCCAGGTTTATCGCCTATTCGGGTTCCATCCATGAGGAGATCCGGCCGGAGTTTCGCTCACAGCCCCAAACGATGTGAACAGGGTTCCCGAGATACCAAACGGGCGCCCGGTATACCCGGCCACGTGCCTACCGCATCACAGCCCACCCCTACGGTCAGCGCTGTCCACGGCCTCCAGCATACTACAAACACCAGAAACTACTTGCAACTCCTGGACAGAGGACAAGGGTGAATAAGAAGTCGAGCGGGGTCATATTTCAGGGCCCAATGTATGGTAGTAGCTGAATCATGGATCACAAACACAGAACTCAGTTCCTGAGGACGGCTTCAATGAGACAACCTACCATGTACTCCTACATGGCCTCTCACCGATACCTTTTACCAAATCGTGTTCACACACTTAGCTCACACATAGTAGGACATGTTCACACACCTCTGATTCATCCCCGATGAATCAGACCTGACTCAACTCTAAGCAGTAGCAGGCATGACAAACAAACATGAATGAGTAGGCACAACAGGGCTCAAACAACTCCTACTCATGCTAGTTGGTTTCATCTATTTACTGTGGCAATGACAGGTCATGCAAAGGATAAAGGGGTTCAGCTATCGCAGCAAGTAACAGTTGAATCGTTGTTGTTCTAATGCATTAAAAGAGAGCAGGAGCGAGAGAGTAGGATTGTATCAGAATGAACAAGGGGGTTTTGCTTGCCTGGCACTTCTGAAGATAACATTGAGTCTTCATCAGTGTCAACGATCACATCGTCGGTACAACGTCTATCGAGGGGGAACAACACCGGCAAACACAGAAGAAACACGATCAATGCAATGCACAATATGATGCATGCTATGACATGGCAATATGAATGTGTTTTGGGCTAATGCACTTAGCTATGATTTAAATGAAGTTGGTTTGAATACACGATTCAAATTCCAACTCCATATATGGTTATTTAAATGCCCTTTATTTGTTTTGTCCAAAACAGAGGACAAACATTGTTCAAACATGAATGAAAATGGTACAGATGGATTCCTTGAATTTTTCTGATAATTTTTCATATATAATTTATTTAATTTGGAGTTACGGTTAATTTTATATGATTTATTGAAGTTTATACAATTTTCTGGAATTTTCTGAATAATAATAAATCCAGAAAATGATTTAACTGCCTCAGCCTGACGCCAATATGACGTCAGCGAGTCAACGGCCAGGTCCAGGTCAAATCTGACGTGCGGGGTCCACACGTCAGCGACACAGGAGCTAATCCCGCGTTGACTCGGGCTTTGACCCGCTACGGGGCCCGCTGTCAGTGTCTGTTAGGGTGCTAATTGGGGCAGGGGGATTAGCCGCTAATGGCAACGCCACGTCAGATATGCTGGCGATGAGTCGCGGGTGACCACAGTACACGGCGGCGAGCTTCGGAAATCGCCGTTCGGCGACGATTTGGTGCGCGACTAGGCTCTACGGAGAGGTTGGAGTGCTCCGCGTCCAGCGGTGCGGGTGGTTGAGCGTGCGGTGGCCGGGAACGACGCCGGTGAGCGTTTGGGCGGCGGCCGACGTTCGGGTGAGTTGCGGGTTTGGTGTTGCAGCGTGCAAACGAACCAACTAACGCGCTAGCCATACTCTGTGTGCAGCCTCGAGTTCGTTGGACGCTGGTGCGCGACCAAATGGTCACCGGAGTGACGCCGGCGTCGAGCTCGTGCGGCGGTGGGTTTCGGCCTTGATGGAATCGGCGGCCAGAGCGAGCAAAAGAGAACGGGGGTAGGGGTGAACGATGGCGGGGCTTACAGGGGGTCGATTGGAGGGCCCAGCGGCTCGGGGGAGACGTCGGAGGTGGCGAGCGGGCGCCGGCGATCTCGGGCGGCCGGAGATGGGGAAGACGGCGTGGGCGGCGATGCAGGGCTCCCAGCGTTGCGTAGCTCCATGGAGAGGTCGGGGGCGTCGAGGCGGAGCCTTTGGTCACTCTGGTGGGGTGGAACGACGGTGGTGGCTACGACTGCAACGAGCGGCGGCGACGGCGGTTCTCGGTCGCGTGAGTGAGAGAGCCAGAGAAGAGAGAAGAAGGAACGGGAGAGAGTGAGAGCGGTCCAGGGGGGTGCGTGGCATCCTCAGGGCGATGGGGAGACAGGCAGAAAGGCAGGAGGTGGCCTGGGCGTGTGCCCGCGCGCTCCGGCCACGCGCCTGCGTCCTACTGTCCGAGGAGGAAGACGACAGGGATGGCTGCGGTGGTGGGCTGGGCTGCTACAGTAGAAGGCCAGGTAAGTGGGCTGCCAGGTGAGCGCCAGGTAGTCCTTCTCTCTCTCTCTCTTTTATTTTCTATTTTCTATTTTTCTGCAGATGTTTGGCTTTATTAAAAATACCAGAACCTATTCAAAAATCATGTAACTGCTAGAGAGCACTGTTTGGAATATTTCCAGCAGCCATCATTTCAGTTCATGATTATTTGGACATTTAGAATAATTTATATCATTTAAATGTCCAAGTACAAATACTGTATGATTTAATTCAGAGCCCAATATGTCCTGCAAAAATATAAACCATTTTTGGTAGATGCTTCCACATCAAACCAGAAATGTTGAACATTTTTAGAGGGCATTTTGAGTTCAATGAAAAAGATTTTATTTTGACCCTAGTTGGATTCATTTGGTGCTAGGGTTTAAACAATCCCCATTTCAAGTTTCTTTAAATTTAAACATGATGCATGGATGCTTATGCAGAGACAAGCAAGGCTTGAACTGGGGACGTGACACCGGCGGGGCCAGAGAGTCCGGCACCCATTGGAGTACGGCCGGTGGAGCTGCAGGATTTGCCCAAGAGGGCATCCGTCTCGGAAGATCACCGCACATTGATGAGTACGGTGATTGAAAGGATCTCATCCACCAAGAGCGGGTTGTATGAGGCCATCGGAAGCTTGCTGACGGGGTTTGAGGTACGCAAAAAATGACATACCTTTTGACAGTTTTGCACATGAAGTGCGCCCTGTATAGATAGTAGCCCCTGAGACCTTGTATGCTGTCGAAAGCGATAGCGTGCCAAGGATCATAATCTCAGTTATAGAATGTCGCCTTTCCTATGCAGGTGGCGGAACATTCGGTGGCCAGCCAGACTGGTGGAGTTGCCGAAATGAAGAGGCAACTCGATGTTGCGGATGCGGACATCGCGCTGGTCAATAAACGACTTAGCGAGTCGCAAGGTAGGTGGTTGCTCCGCGGTTGCCTAGTAAGGGAGTTGGTGTCCGTTCCATACAATTTGTATGCTTGATGCAGATGGCGCCGCTGCGGTGGAAGATCTTCGAGAAGAGCTTGCTCGAGCCAAGGCGCAAGCCAGGATAAGTAATGCGGCTGCCTTGAAGGCAGCAGAAGAGCTAAAAGCCGAAAAGGCTGCTCACTACCGAAGCAGGGAAGAGTTGGCCGGAATGGCCTTGAAATTAAAAGATGCTACCGACCGTTGTGAGGTTCTTGAAGGAGAACGCCGAGTGGAGCAAGAGGGCCTGAAGAAGGCCGGCGCCAAAGTCAAGGATGCCCGGAGTGCGATGCGGGCTATGAAGGAGGAACTGCGTCAAGCCGGAGACATTGCGGCTGGAAAGCCCTTTCTTCTGCATAGGAAGTTCACGGATCCGAAGTATGCTCAGCTGGGCCAGTTGTGTGGTGTGGAGGATCCTTATCTGGATTTGGCGGCGAGTGCGGTGGACGCAGTCGTGCACTTCCGAAGCTAGAAGGATCACGAAATGGAAGAGCTTTACTGGTCTCAATTCCATAGTCCGGAGCGTCCACTTTCGTTGACTGATCGGCTGGCTGAGTGGGCTGAGCTGAATAGATTGTCCGGACTTGCCGTGACGCATGTGGTTACTCATATGTGGCCGGAAAGGCCCAAGCCGAAGAGTTATTTTGGCTTGTTGCAGCAGTTCCTTGGGGCGGTGCCGCATATCAAGGCGATGAAGCGGTCGGCATGCATAGAAGGTGCACGAATGGCTCTCGCCCGTGTGAAGACATACTGGGCGGACATGGATGCCACCGCTGTTGCATCCCGGGGTTCAGACAAGAGCCAATTACCCGCCGAGCACTATTTCGAGGAAGTCCTGCAGGGCGCTCGTTTAATAGTCGCAGTGCTCGAAAGATGTCATGTTCAAATGACGTGTATGATTTGTGAGATCATGTTTATAATGCAATAGCTTTTTATACTTGTGTGTTCAAGTATTGAACTATCTCCTGTGCGGCCGTATATGTATGAATAACCTGAAAGTTGCATTCTTTGGCTTCAGCCCCCACGCACATGGTGCGGGGGTGTTTGCAAAAAAGAAAAGCGCTTTTTCACACTTAATCCAACGTCTTGGTCCTTTGAAGGAGGTGATAGCATAGCAAACTAGGCAACCGGACTATAATGCTTTATCACTTTCACTTAGCCATAGGAGCTCGATGGTGGGGCTACTATATAGCACCTAGAGGCACCGCGCTCTCCGAACTTGGGGCGCGTATGTGCCTGACCGGGAAGCGGTCCTTCATCAAAACGGAGGAATTCTAAACATTCCAATAGTCGATCGAGTGGTTGACCAGTCTCTCGCTATATCATGACAGTCAGTTTTCAGCTTTCTCTACTGAGGTGGTCGCCCGGCCGAACCGGGGCACAATCGCAGTAGTTCTCCTGGTGCCGCGTTAGCCAATGGAAGGGAACGTAAGGCAGCAAAACACAGGAGCCGAGCAAACCCAACATTTGACCAAAGACATGATTCGGAGCTGATGCATATAAGGCCTAACTCGAGACGCCGAACACTCCCTGAGGTGTTCGGTCTTTATGATACCGGGCAGAACAATGCCCTAAGCCCCTAGTGTCCAGGTACAGGCGGGAACTTCTGACGCGGCCGATGCCAAAATGCCAGCCTCCTCCTCGGTTATGGTAGAAAACCGGGGGATGTGTATCAACAAGAGACAGTAAGAAAGGTTTACGCAGGGTCTTAATCTGAAAAGAATCCTTGCAACGGGTACCTGCTGCACGTCTGCGCCTGTGACTCCGTTGTGCTCTATACTGGACGGGTGTAGCACGTGCTTCATTTGTAAAAGAGAAGGACTTAGTTTGGAAGAAATATCGTGCAAAGGTTGTATTTAAAATAAATTATAATTTGGAAGATGAATAAAGTGGAGCTTTATTGGCTCTCATCGTTTATACGTGCAGCCCCTTGTAAAGGGGTATGCGGCTGGGAAGCCCCTTGTTTATTTATGCCGGACTCGCCTAGCCGTGTCCGAGGTCTGAATGACCTGTTTTTAGGGGCTTTGACCTGCAAGGTCGGATTAGTGTGTGGTTGTCAAGGCGGCCTCACGTTCTTCGTGGTCGAGGAACACTCGGAGTCACTCTTTAATGAGATTATGCTGCGTGCACCGGGCATTTTAAGCGTAAGAGACGCGTAATGTGTTATTGTGTTAAAGCAGGCGAAAGCTTCGCGTCCCAGTTCTGTTTTCCAGCATTCTGCTTGTGGGGTTCATCGTCGTCTTCGCTTGGTGTGTCGAGCCCCTTGCATTCGGCGTTAAGTCGGCCGGACTGTTTGAAGACCCAACAATCTCTGTGGGTATGGTTTGCAGGCTTCCCAGAGGTACTATGTATTTGACATAGCCTATCCAGAATTTTGTTTAGGTTGGATAGCTCATCACTGTTCTCCTTTAGGGGCAGTGTTTTGTTATTCAGCCGAGAGCTTTTGAATCCGGCGTTGACCGTCGTGCTATTTGGGCCATTTTCCTTATTCCGGCGTTGATCTTTTCTACGTCGTGATTTTCCATATCCATCCCTGACTTCGGATGTACTCGGGTCGCTGGTGCTACATCTAGCCAGCCAGCTGTCCTCCCCTGCGCAAAAGCGGGTCATGAGGCTTGTTAGTGCGGCCATTGTTCTTGGTTTTTCCTAGCCGAGGTGTCTGGCGAGCCATTCGTCTCGGACGTTGTGCTTAAAGGCTGCTAAGGCTTCGGCATCCGGACAGTCGACTATTTGGTTCTTTTTGGTGAGGAACCTGTTCCAAAATTTGCCTGCCGACTCTCCGGGCTGTTGACTTATGTGACTTAAATCGTCTGCATCCGGAGGGCAGACATAGGTCCCTTGAAAATTTGCTCAAAACGCATCCTCGAGCTCTTCACACTTCCAATGGTATTTTCTGGGAGGCTTTTGAGCCAATGCCGAGATGGCCCTTTGAGCTTGAGGGGTAGGTATTTTATGGCGTGGAGATCGTCTCCTCTAGCCATATGTATGTGTAGGATATAATCCTCAATCCAGACTCCGGGGTCTGTTGTTCCGTCATATGCCTCTATGTTTACGGGTTTGAATCCCGCTGGAAATTCATGATCCAGTACCTCGTCGGTGAAACATAGTGGGTGTGCAGCGCCCCTGTATTTAGGTGTGCCGTTGTCTTCAACCGCTCGGCGGGTTGTGTTGCCTCCTGGAGTCTTCTTTTTTGGCCCATAGATAGAAGCCATGAAATCCGAGATAGAATCCATGTATGAGAACAAAGTATGGACTTTGACCGACTTGCCCGATGATCGGCGAGCAATAGAAAACAAATGGATCTTTAAGAAGAAGACGGACGCGGATGGTAATATTACCATCTATAAAGCTCGACTTGTCGCTAAGGGTTATCAGCAAGTTCAAGGGATTGACTACGATGAGACTTTCTCTCCCGTAGCGAAGCTTAAGTCCATCCGAATAATGTTAGCAATTGCCGCATACTATGATTATGAGATATGGCAGATGGACGTCAAAACAGCATTCCTTAACGGTTATCTTAAGGAAGAGTTGTATATGATGCAGCCGGAAGGTTTTGTCGATCCTAAGAACGCTAACAAGGTATGCAAGCTCCAGCGATCCATTTATGGGCTGGTGCAAGCATCTCGGAGTTGGAACATTCGCTTTGATGAGATGATCAAAGCGTTTGGGTTTATGCAGACTAATGGAGAAGCCTGCATTTACAAGAAAGTGAGTGGGAGCTCTGTAGCATTTCTCATATTATATGTAGATGACATACTTTTGATGGGAAATAATATAGAATTCTTGGACAGCATTAAGGCCTACTTGAATAAGTGTTTTTCAATGAAGGATCTTGGAGAAGCTACTTACATATTAGGCATCAAGATCTATAGGGATAGATCAAGACGCCTCATAGGTCTTTCACAAAGCACATACCTTGATAAGATTTTGAAGAAGATCAAAATGGATCATTCCAAGAAGGGGTTCTTGCCTGTATTGCAGGGTGTGTGATTGAGCTCAGCTCAATGCCCGACCACGGCAAAAGATAGAGAAGAGATGAGCGTCATCCCCTATGCCTCAGCCATAGGATCTATTATGTATGCCATGCTGTGTACCAGACCTGATGTAAACCTTGCCGTAAGTTTGGTAGGAAGGTACCAAAGTAATCTCGGCAAGGAACACTGGACAGCGGTCAAGAATATCCTGAAGTACCTGAAAAGGACAAAGGACATGTTTCTCGTTTATGGAGGTGACGAAGAGCTCGTCGTAAAGGGTTACGTCGATGCTAGCTTCGACACAGATCTGGATGACTCTAAGTCACAAACCGGATACGTGTATATGTTGAATGGTGGAGCAGTAAGCTGGTGCAGCTGCAAGCAGAGCGTCGTGGCGGGATCTACATGTGAAGCGGAGTACATGGCAGCCTCGGAGGCAGCGCATGAAGCTATTTGGGTGAAGGAGTTCATCACCGACCTAGGAGTCATACCCAATGCGTCGGGGCCGATCAAACTCTTCTGTGACAACACTGGAGCTATTGCCCTTGCCAAGGAGCCCAGGTTTCACAAGAAGACCAGGCACATCAAGCGTCGTTTCAACTCCATCCGTGAAAATGTTCAAGATGGACACATAGATATTTGCAAAGTACATACGGCTCTGAATGTCGCAGATCCGTTGACTAAACCTCTCTCGCGAGCAAAACATGATCAACACCAGAACTCTATGGGTGTTCGATTCATCACAATGTAACTAGATTATTGACTCTAGTGCAAGTGGGAGACTGTTGGAAATATGCCCTAGAGGCAATAATAAAAGGATTATTATTATATTTCCTGGTTCATGATAATTGTCTTTTATTCATGCTATAACTGTATTATCCGGAAATCGTAATACACGTGTGAATACATAGACCATAACACGTCCCTAGTGAGCCTCTAGTTGACTAGCTCGTTGGTCGACAGATAGTCATGGTTTCCTGACTATGGACATTAGATGTCGTTGACAACGGGATCACATCATTAGGAGAATGATGTGATGGACAAGACCCAATCCTAAGCCTAGCACAAGATCGTGTAGTTCGTTTTGCTAGAGCTTCTCCAATGTCAAGTATCTCTTCCTTAGACCATGAGATCGTGTAACTCCCGGATACCGTAAGAGTGCTTTGGGTGTACCAAACGTCACAACGTAACTGGGTGACTATAAAGGTGCACTACAGGTATCTCCGAAAGTGTCTGTTGGGTTGACACGGATCGAGACTGGGATTTGTCACTCCGTATGACGGAGAGGTATCTCTGGGCCCACTCGGTAATGCATCATCACAATGAGCTCAAAGTGACCAAGTGTTTGGTCACGGGATAATGCATTACGGTATGAGTACAGTGACTTGCCGATAACGAGACTGAACGAGGTATTGGGATACCGACGATCGAGTCTCGGGCATGTAACGTACCGTCTGACAAAGGGAATTGTATACGGGGTTTTTCGAATCCTCGACATCGTGGTTCATCCGATGATATCATCGAGGAGCATGTGGGAGCCAACATGGGTATCCAGATCCCGCTGTTGGTTATTGCCCGAGAGCCGTCTCGGTCATGTCTACGTGTCTCCCGAACCCATAGGGTCTACACACTTAAGGTTCGGTGACGCTAGGGTTGTATGAATATGAGTATGCAGTATACCGAATGTTGTTCGGAGTCCCGGATGAGATCCCGGACGTCATGAGGAGTTTCGGAATGGTCCGGAGGTAAAGAATTATATATAGGAAGTGGTATTTCGGCCATCGGGAAAGTTTCGGGGTCACCCAGTATTGTACCGGGACCACCGGAAGGGTCCCGGGGGTCCATCGGGTGGGGCCACCCATCCTGGAGGGCCCCATGGGCTGAAGTGGGAGGGAGCCAGCCCATAGTGGGCTGGTCCCCTGCGCCTAGGGTTGAAACCCTAGGGTGGGGGGCGCACCACATGCCTTGGGGGGCACTCCTCCCCCCTTGGCCGCCGCCCCCTTGGGAGATTGAATCTCCCAGGGCCGGCGCCCCCCCTGGGGGCCTATATAAAGGGAGGGGGAGAGGGGCAGCCGCACCCTAAAGTTCTGGCGCCCCCTCCCCCTGCTACACCTCTTCCTCCTCCGTCACGTTCTTGGTGAAGCCCTGCCGAAGTGCTGCTGTTCCACCAGCACCACGCCGTTGTGCTGCTGCTGGAGCCATCATCATCAACCTCTCCTTTCCCCTTGCTGGATCAAGAAGGAGGAGACGTCACACGCTCCGTACGTGTGTTGAACATGGAGGTGCCGTCCGTTCGGCGCTAGGATCTCCGGTGATCTGAATCACGGCGAGTACGACTCCATCATCACCGCTCCCTCTAACACTTCCGTACGCGATCTACAAGTGGTATGTAGATGCAAACTCACTCCCTTGACTCGTTGCTTAGATGAACTCATAGATGGATCTTGGTGAAACCGTAGGAAAAAATTTAATTTTCTGCAACGTTCCCCAACATATCCACCATGTATACGTCGTGAGTTGGGGTGGCTTTCCAGTGCCCGATAGGCGTTGGTTCTTGGTCGTCTCCGGCATCGTCATCCATACCGTCGATGTCTTCGGAGTCGAAGTCTAGCATGTCGGTTAGATTGTTGATAGTGGCTACTAAGTGGGTGGTGGGTGGGTGTTCAATTTCTTCATCGTCCGCATCCCAACCGTCCTGGCCGCAGTTTGGCCAGGGCTCTCCTGATAATGAGAGACACTTTAGCGAACTCAAGATGTCGCCTAAAGGTGAGTGTTGGAAGATGTCCGCTGCGGTGAACTCCATGACCGGTGCCCGATCGGATTCGATTGGAGGGGGCGCGGGAGGTTCGGAGTCCGACAAGGAGTCCGGCACCTCGGAGTCACGAGCTTCATGAGGGACAAGGTCAGTGTTCGGCTCTATCACCGTAGAGGTTGCAGCTCCTGAGGCGGTGTCTAACCATCCGTCCTCGATCTGCGCAGCCGGCTCCGAATTGAAGATCGGAGCAGACTCAAGTGCGGCCTCCAGGGTACTGTCCGACTGCGGAGCTAAATCGTGCCCATCGTGACAGTGCGGCGTGCTTGGCTGTGGCCCGAACCCATCGAAGACCAAGTCCCCACGGATGTCGGCCGTGAAGTTCAAACTTCCAAATCTGACCTGACGGCCAGGGACGTAGCTTTCGATCTGCTCCAGATGGCCAGGCGAATTGTCCCGCAGTGCAAAGCCGCCGAATACGAAGATCTATCCGGGGAGGAAGGTCTCACCCTGGACTGCATCGTTGATGATGATCGAAGAAGCCATCGAGCCTATCGATGACGGCATAGAGGAACTCTCAATGAAAGCACCAATGTCGGTGTCAAAACCGGCGGATCTCGGGTAGGGGGTCCCGAACTATGCGTCTAGGCGGATGGTTACAGGAGACGAGGGACACGATGTTTTACCCAGGTTCGGGCCCTCTTGATGGAGGTAAAACCCTACGTCCTGCTTGATTAATATTGATGATGTGTGTTACAAGAGTAGATCTACCACGAGATCAAGGAGGCTAAACCCTAGAAGCTAGCCTATGGTATGATTGTTGTTCATCCTACGGACTAAAGCCATCCGGTTTATATAGACACCGGAGAGGGCTAGGGTTACACAGAGTCGGTTACAATGGTAGGAGATCTACATATCCGTATCGCCAAGCTTGTCTTCCATGCCAAGGAAAGTCCCATCCGGACATGGGACAAAGTCTTCAATCTTGTATCATCATAGTCTTGGAGTCCGGCCGATGATGATAGTTCGGCTATCCGGACACCCCTAGTCCAGGACTCCCTCAGTCACACTGTGGGTAAACAGTAACAATAATGATGTGCTAAATAAAAATCCTGGTTCGATGATGAAATAAGTTGGTTGATATTTATGTGATCGAGAGAGGATCACTGCGGTATCGTGAATACCAACTTGTTGGATATTTGGGATGTTATGCGAAAGTCAAGGGTAACGGTCAAGCTCCTTGTGGTTATGAATGATTACTATGGTATTGTTAATACCAAGGTTGATTGGATCCCGAGTTGATCGTGTGAGGTCTGTGATGGAAAGTGTGTGCAGGTGATGGTTACGATGTAACCCGAGCAAAGTAAGTTGGTGCATGATAATGTATTCATGTTGTATGCTAGTTTCATCATGTTTATATGTTCATGCCATGCTTATATTGTGCTAGCAGTATCATGTTATTCATGCCATGTTGTTCTGATGATATTATGTTAATCCTTGTTAACCTGTAATTGCCATGCTATTGTTTGTCTTGATTGCTTTCGTTGCTGTGAGCTTGCAAGTACATTCAATGTACTGACCTGGCATATCATGCCAGTTTGCAGGTCATGCCGGATTTGATTGCTTGTTTGCCATGGATTCCTTGTTTGCGAGCTAGGATAAGCATTCCGGCCAGAGTCCCTGCGGAGTGGAGTTCATCACCGTTGTCGCTATTTTGCTGCTAGAATTATTCCGGTGCGTCGAGTTGTTCTGCTGCTTGCATGGAGCAACCGTGGTAGGCGTAGTGTCATCGTGCCGATGTAACCCCCCTTGTACCCATATAGATTGCAATAAAGAGCTGATTTGTTCTATGCTAAGTAGTGCTGTATTCCCGAAGACTTCTCCTCGATCTCTGGGATGGATTACGAGGCGTTCCGGTTTCTCTGAGCCGGGGTGCCACGGGCTTGGTATCAGAGCAGGTCTGGTTGTAGGACTGCCTAGCATGCATGAACGTTAGAAAACGGTAGAATAGACCCCAATTGGTTTGTTGCACTTGATTGCTGCATTTGTTTGTTGCATAACATGCATATAGACTCATTATCTTGTCACTAACGATTTATCTTGTGAGTGTAGGTGTCATCGGTTTTGATCCACTACATGCACCCTCCTTCTTAGCATGCCTGCTTTTCGATGTTTGGTGTCATCTCTGTCCCAGCAGAGTGATGCCCTGGTACCGAGTGTTCTAGACGCCATTTGCAGGAATTATGCTCAGATATCGCGTCAATATCTATCCATCGCCCACCCATATCGTTTGGGTGATAGATGTGTCTTTATCTCGAATCGTGCCCTCCATCTCGTCCTTTTGGCAACCCCTACTGATCTTTGTTATCGGAAGAGGGCAACGCCAGCAAGACTTGCTTTTCCTCCCTTTGTTTGCCCTGTCATCTCGTTCTTTGGATGTGTACGATTCTCTTTCGTACGCTTGATGATGATGTGGTCGTGACCTCCGTGTCTTGCTGCTTGGTCACCAAGTCAGTCCTCGCCTCCATATCCATCCAGATCCAGCAAGTGTTCAGCCAGCGCTTGGTGTAGCCTTGGTTACGCCAACTCTTTCCACACATGGATTTCACTTTCGTGCACAACGGCATAGCATATTAGACCGTAATACCAGAGTTTCCGCGAGATTTGTGTGCTTTGGTGTGCATGCATATTATTCTGTGAGTAGCAGTAATATGTGTTGATTGCTTTATATTATTAGTATGCTTGTGTGCTTTTGTTCTTGTCGTTTCTTTTGTTTCTTTCTTTGGGCCTTCGGTGTTACAAATTTCCCCTTATTAAAGTTGCTCGTCAACCGACACTGGACCTGAAGAATTAGCAAGGAGTTCAAATGTTTGGAAACTCATCCAAACAAAATAGAATTATCAGTAGACTGCAGTGAAATTTGGAATATCTTGTCTGAATGGAAAAGGAATCCTGGATGGGCAGTCAATATCATGTTTGCATCAGCATGCACTCCTTACAACAATACGGATAATCAAGTTTGCCTCAAAGTGCACTCTTCATGACAGAAATGATCATATCAGCAAGAAGATAAGTTATGTGTGAGACCAAAAGTGCAATTTCAGTCAAAGGTATGGTTCAGATACAAGGTTTGATTCTTTGTGGAGGATGATTTTGAAACATGATATGCCTGGAAGAAAGCAAGGATGTGCCACATACTCAGAAAGGAGGATGGTCCAGCAATTTCTGTTTCAGCACGAAGCCCAGTCCTCCTCAGCAAGATACTCTCGGTGGTTTTCAGCATAAGCCATCCAATCGTCCTCAGTACGGCACTGGTGCAAGATAGTACATTGTGAATTGACAACAGATGTCAGAATGAGATCCGCAACAGTTGGTCAGAAGCAAGAATCAATTAGAACACAAGTCTGCCTCGGGAATCAGATGCTCATATATATGCGGTCAGCATACCACCAAGATATTACAAGTCACTCGAACACAGATCGGACAGTCAGATGAGGATTATTAAAAGAAGGATGCCAGCTATACACCATAGTGTGACAAAGGATTATGAAGATTGACGACAACAATGAGCTAAGTACAAGTACCAGTGAACCTAGAAGATGATCCTGATGAGCCCTTGTCTCCTTTTCTCCAGTGACGGCACCACACCTGTGATCTGAGCTGTTTTTAGCTATTCGGGGTGGATGCCGATTTTTATTTCTCTCTTCAACGACTGTTACGAGTTCTTAGCTGCTTTCCGGCCGTCTCGTACAGCTGTTGAGTTTATTTTTGTGGCAGTGACCCTATAGCTGCTTTTCGGCTATCTTAGGGAGCTGCCACTTTCTTCCTATCGACCCGGTCTCATGCTCGGAGCTGCTTTTTCGACCGTCCTGAGCCGTGGTTGAGTTATCTCAGTAATGTCCCAGATCTGAGTTGTAAAGACTGTTCTGGTTGCTATTGATTTATTTGCCGGTTTCTTGCAAGGGTTCAGATGATCATTTTCCTATGGTCAGAACTCGAGAGGTGTTGAACCCGCCATTTAATGGGTTACCATGTCAGAAGATGCGGATAAGAGTATGCCTGTTAGAATACTGCACCCGACATAAGCTATGGTCACACAGAGAGACAATATGACCCCGCTCCTTCACCCAAGGATTCAGGCAAGAAAGCAGTAATGAAGGAGCAAGACTGATACTTGTTGCAAGAACCGCATGGTGCAGATGCCTCGAACAGTCTGTGTCAGTATGGATAATCATGGAAATTCACCTAAGGGGCCTACTCAATTTTGGTAAGGAACCCCATATCCAGACAACCCGCTCAGTTGACCGCATGTGCTCAGATTTTCCTGTATCGAATACCTGAGTTTGAGAAGTCAGCTCAAAGATAAATTCAACAGTATGACTCCAGCAACTATGGTGAAGCATCACACAGCTTACTATCCCCATGGACTGACCGACAGAAGGAGCAATCAGAATATGGATAACAGTCTCGAAGCTTGTGCCCTCAATTATGAGACTCGTCAAAGGGTAGCTTGACATGGATAAAATCTCATCTATCAGAACCACGATCGGTCAAGTCTGTGGATAATATCATAAAGGTCCGTACCCCTTTATACTGGCCAAGAGAAACATTTGGTACAAATCTGATACTCAAGACAGTGGAACCCGTTAAGATGATACAGAAGCTTCTACGGTGAGTTAGAATCTGTCAGGAAACGGTTATGTCTCAACTCACAGTTTGGATCCCAAGGACCTGTCTTTAGTGGAGAAACCCAATGCAAGGAGTCAGAGCTTGGGTGTTCATCAGGAAAATCTAGTCACCAATTCATGGAAGATTGTCAGTACAGACACAGCCATCAGAAATCACCCTCGGATTTGTGAGACACACATATACTTCGATCAGGGTAATCTCAGATAAGCCAGCAGATATGAAAAGAAGTGGAGCTAGTATAAACGTGAATATGTGAGGTAAGATCTGTCAGAATGTGGATACAACCTCAGAGACAGTCAACCAGTCAAATAAAATTTAGTGGGAACAACAATAAAGGAAAAAGGATAACCGAGTTGGAAACAGTTTCCTTAAGGTCGAATATATTCAGACTTGTTCCCTGAGCAACCAAATCTCGAGGACGAGATTTCTTTAAGGGGGTAAGGTTTGTAACAACCTGATTTTTGTCCCTTTCTTTTTCTTTTGATTTTCTCAGGTTTTTACCTGAGTTTTTTTTTCGTGGCTTTATGGTGTGGAAACTGAAGAAGGTGACTTCTTCTTCCCTTGCAGAGTGGCTTGTCATCCCTTATCCAACCCTAGACCCTGTCATTTTCATCCTAGCCAAAATCCCAATATCCTTTTTATTGGGAATATTCCTTTTTTATTAAAGGAATAACTCAATTTGCCCTAGGTTGTGAAGCAACCTATATTTCCATCACTCCTAAAATTCGCAAATAATTCTCGTAAATTGTTTGGGTCATATCTTCCTCAAATATGGCAAAACATTTCATTTGCCATGTTTAGCATCATGCTCATGTAATGCCTCCATGTGAACACAACTTCAAATCTTTGATTCTGTCCAAAATTTCAGTTTGTGAAGCAAGTATATTTTATCTTGCTCCATTATGGCTGCAAATTTTTCTAGGCCTTCTCCTATCCATATAAACGCCCTCCACCAAGTTGTGGCTCAATACATTTAGCCATTTTTCCTCTAGAACTTTTGCAAGTTTCTGGTCAGTGGAAATGTTAATGAAGGAAGTACCATTTTAGTTTATCCAATTGGTATGAAACCTTTTGCAACATCTTCATATGGTCAAATAACTGTGCCCTGCCCAAGTTGAGCTTAAGTTGGTACTCCATGTGAGAGCATCATCATGATCTTCATTCTGGACCAGATTACCTAGTTGTAAAGCAACTATATTAATCCTTGCCCATTTCCATCCAAAACCCCCAGGATTCTTGTCCTTCCATAGTCAAACACCCCAGACAACTCCATTTGACCCAATGAGCTCCCTATTGATCACTAGTGCTCATCCAAAACTGATACAACAAAGTTTTAGCGATGCCACACTCCTCTCCTTGGCTCCTTCTCTTGATCCATCAACTCCCTCAGCCTCTCTGATGGAAGGACAAAATGCTAGACAAGGTTTCCCTGCCTCTCACGTCCCCTCCTTGCCGGTCACAGTGGTGACCACGTTGTTTGCCCGCGCGCTGGCATCATTGGACGCGCCGGCCAGCTCTGCATCGATGGAGCTCGCGTGACCGTTGGTGCCGACCTGACTCCCCCTCCCTCTCACGTCGCCCTCGACCTCTTGCCCCCTCTCCAAGCCTCCTCGCTGGAGCTAGACGCCACGCGTCCACGGGCGCACAATGTCGACAAGGCATTTAAGGCGTTCAGCTTCTTCTCCCCTTGTCCACGAGCTCAGCCTCATCTCCGTGAGCCCTGCTGTTCGTCCGTTCCTCCCCTCGTCGCCTTCCCGAGCCCTCCCCGTGCCTCTGCTTGCACCAACGCGACGGCACATGCGTCACTGCAGCCATGGTCATCCAACCGCCTTGCCACGTCTTTGTAAGCCAGCCCCGACCCCTCCCGAGCACCCCAGCAGCCTTGCCTCTCTCCCTGAACCTCGTCTCGCCACTCCGTTGAGCTCGAGGAGCTCCCAAACCCTCCAATGGCCGCCTCGGCTGTCGTTGGCCTCAGGCTAAATTCCCTCATAGTCGAGCTTGCCCCTCCCTCATTCCACCACCTCTAGTCTACCCGAACCCAGGCGAGTCGCCTCTGCCCTTTAGCCTCTCCTCCGACGCCCTGGAGTGTCGTGCCCCTCAATGCCCAACGCAGCCATCCGCCAGCGTCGAAGCTGCTGCCGCCTCGTCCATCCCCGACGACCGTGACTTACCTCTACGGATGCGGCTTCTCCTCCTGAGTCCATCCATAGTCGGAGCACCGCGGGAGATGGCTTGTAGCGCCAGCGAGCGTCGCCGGAGCTAGCTCCTCCCTCGGCCAAGTGCAGGCTCGCGCGGTAGAGAAGAAGACGACCAGGTTGCCCTGCCAGTTGGCCGGTGGACCATGCGGACCCCGCACATCAGTGAGCTAGCCGCTGGCCCCGTGGTGACCCGCCTGCCCACGTGGATAAGTGACGGGCCCCACTAGCGTGGGACCCGCACATCCGCGTCACACAAGTCGGCCCTGCCTCTGATACTGTGGCAAGTGTAGATGTATTTTGGGCGTGTGCGTTTTCAACTTCCGAAAGCGTATTTTTAATTTACGCCTCTGCCTTATCCACTCAGAGAACCGGCTGTGAATGTTATCTTTACAGAAAAGTCCATGATCTTCATCACCTCACAACTTTTTATCCATAACTCCGATCGAGGTGAATCCAACGCCCACATCTTCGTCTCGTCGAGCCCGTTCTGTTCCCCTCATTTTGAATATGGATTGACATACTGGAATTTTGCCCGTGCCCCTAATCAGCCTCCGAGAGAGAACCCGTTCCGATGATTCTTTTCGCGGCTTCACCACACATCTCCTTGGAGTATCCTTCATCCCCAGGCAAGACACAACACCCATTTGCATGATGGTCATGCAGTAGCCATGGTTTTCAACTTGAACATTTAATAACTGTCTATTGGTTTACCTGCTGCTATTATCATTGTTTCAGTACTGCCTATGGTTTCTTTTTCACTTTCGTGATATGTTCCAATGCATCTGGTTATTATTTATCTTGCTAGTATTACTTTCATGCTTGGTAGTATTACATGTTGATGTTGGCGATGGTCTCCGGTGCATGGCTATCGTCTGTTCCGAATGGCGTTGCTATGCATGTTCCTTTGCATCCAGTCGGTTAAATGTTTGCATGTAGTGTTGTTGTTATATTCTCATAGGATAGTTGTCATTAATGCTAGTAGTTATGCCATGAGTAGTGTTATACTCATCAGTATGCCATGCTCATGTGGATAAATGCTTCACGGTTGTTATGCTTAAGATTTATGCTGCATCCATGTTCATGTTGATATCATGCTCATGCATTGTACTTTTATCATGTTATTTTCATATGACTCGGCTTATCGCATTCAAGTTTAACCAGACTTAAAACGAACTTGAACAACTATTGGCTGAGTCATGGTGCCACCATATCGAGCTGACCAGTGCAACCACATTTGCTCTGGAATTGGCAGGGCCCTTCCAGTCTATTGTCATGCCTCTCGCCGGTGCCTCCAACGAGGAAAGGTTATGCACAAGCGCTACCTTGGCCGGGTAGGACGGCATAAGCCTTGTGTGCCCAAGTTGTTTGTGTGCTCTGTCCCCGTTTGGGACCGTTTTTGTTTTGCCATGACGGTGGCCGTAAGTCCTTTGGTAGGCACGGGCCACCTAGGACTGAACCCAAAGGGGGTGTTGGTCGGAGTGGCCGGGAGAGTGTCATGGCAGTAGATCTGTTTTGTTGGAACGCTGTTGGTCCACCCGAATGGGAGTGCGAGGCCATGGGTTCCATGGTGTGGGTACAGTGTGCTAACCTCTGCAGAGTGTGTGTGTTAAGCTGGCCCCGCCTCTGATAACGTGGCAAGTGGAGATGTATTTTGGGCATGTGTGTTTTCAACTTCTGAAAGTGTATTTTCAATTTACGCCCCTGCCTTATCCACTCAGGGACCCGGCTGTGAATATTATTCTTACAGAAAAGTCCCTGATCTTCATCACCTCACAACTTTTTATCCATAACTCCGATTGAGGTAAATCCAACGCCCAAATCTTCATCTCGTCGAGCCCGTTATGTTCCCCTCATTTTGAATATGGATTGACATACTGGAAATGACCATTTTGCCCTTGCCCCTAATCAGCCTCCGAGAGAGAACCCGTTCCGATGATTCTTTTCGCGGCTTCACCGCACATCTCCCCGGAGTATCCTTCATCCCCAGGCAAGACACAACACCCATTTGCATGATGGTCATGCAGTAGCCATGGTTTTCAACTTGAACATTTAATAAGTGTCTGTTGGTTGACCTGCTACTGTTATCGTTGTTTTGGTACTGCCTATGGTTTCTTGTTCACTTTTGTGCTATGTTCCGATGCATCTGGTTATTATTTATCTTGCTAGTATTACTTTCATGCTTGGTGGTAGTACATGTTGATGTTGGCGATGGTCTCCGGTGCATGACTATCGTCTGTTCCGAATGCCGTTGCTATGCATGTCCCTTTGCATCCAGCCGGTTAAATGTTTGCATGTAGTGTTATTGTTATATTATCGTAGGATAGTTGTCATTAATGCTAGTAGTTATGCCATGAGTAGTGTTATACTCGTCAGTATGACATGCTCATGTGGATAAATGCTTCACGGTTGTTATGCTTAAGATTTATGCTGCATCCATGTTCATGTTGATATCATGCTCATGCATTGTAGTTGCATCATGTTATTTTCATATGACTCGGCTTATCGCATTCAAGTTTAACCGGACTTAAACAAACTTGAACAACTGTTGGCAGAGTCATGGTGCCACCATATCGAGCTGACCAGTGCAACCACATTTGCTCTGGAATGGGCAGGGCCCTAGCAGTCGATTGTCATGCCTCTCGTCGGTGCCTCAAAGGAGGGAAGGTTATGCATAGGCGCTACCTTGGCCGGGTAGGACGACATAAGCCTTGTGTGCCCAAGTTCTTTGCACGCTCTGTCCCCATTTGGGACCGTTTTTGTTTTGCCACGACCGGGGCCGTAAGTCCTTTGGTAGGGACGGGCCACCCAGGACTGAACCCAAAGGGGGTGTTGGTCGGAATGGCCGGGAGAGTGTCATGGCAGTAGATCTATTTTGTTGGAACGCTGTTGGTCCACCCGAATGGGAGTGCGAGGCCATGGGTTCCGTGGTGTGGGTACATTGTGCTAACCTCTGTAGTGTGTGTGTGTGTGTGTTAAATCTATCAATAGCCGCGCTCGCGGATATGGGCCCACTTCATAGTTGGTCACACTGTGGGTCAACAGTAATAATAATGATGTGCTAAATAACAATCTTGGTTTGATGATGAAATAAGTTGGTTGATATTTATGTGATCGAGAGAGGATCACTGTGGTATCGTGAATACCAACTTGTTGGATATTTGGGATGTTATGCGAAAGTCAAGGGTAACGGACAAGCTCCTTGTGGTCATGAATGATTACTACGGTATTGTTAATACCAAGCTTTATTGGATCCTGAGATGATCGTGTGAGGTTTGTGGTGGTAAGTGTGTGCAGGTGATGGTTACGATGTAACCCGAGCAGAATAAGTTGGTGCATGATAATGTCATCATGTTGTATGCTAGTTTCATCATGTTTATATGTTCATGCCATGCTTATATTGTGCTAGAAGTATCATGTTATTCATGCCATGTTGTTCTGATGATATTACGTTAATCCTTGTTAACCTGTAATTGGCATGCTATTGTTTGTCTTGATTGCTTTGGTTGCTGTGAGCATGCAAGTACATTCAATGTATTGACCTGGCGTGTCATGCTAGTTTGCAGGTCATGCCGGATTTGATTGCTTGTTTGCTGTGGATTCCTTGTTTGCGAGCTAGGACAAGCGTTCCAGCCAGAGTCCCTGCGGAGTGGAGTTCATCACCGGCCTTGCTGTTCTGCTGCTAGAATTATTCCGCTACGTTGAGTTGTTCTGCTGCTTGCATGGAGCAACTGTGGCAGGCGTAGTGTCGCCGTGCCGATGTAACCCCCCTTGTACCCATATATATTGCAATGAAGAGTTGATTTGTTCTATGCTAAGCAGTGCCGTATTCCAGAAGACTTCTCCTCAATCTCTGGGCTGGAATACAGGGCGTTCCGGTTTTTTTGAGCCGGGGTGCCACATCAACCCAAATTTATTGATTTGACACAAGGGGATCTAAAGAATATTGTCAAGTATTAGCAGTTGACTTGTCAATTCAACCACACCTGGATAACTTAGTATCTGCAGCAAAGTATTTAGTAGCAAAGTAGTATGGAAGTAATGGTAACAGTAGCAAAAGTAACAGTAGCAGTTTTGTAGTAATTGTAACAGTGGCAACGGTAAAGTAAATAAGCAAAGCATAATATGTGAAAAGCTCGTAGGCATTGGATTAGTGATGGATAATTATGTCGGATGCGATTCCTCATGTAATAGTTATAACATAGGGTGACACAGAACTAGCTCCAATTCATCAATGTAATGTAGGCATGTATTCCGAATATAGTCATACATGCTTATGGAAAAGAACTTGCATGACATCTTCTGTCCTACCCTCCCATGGCAGCGGTGTCCTAATGGAAACTAAGGGATATTAAGGCCTCCTTTGAATAGAGTACCAGACCAAAGCATTAGCACTTAGTGAATACATGAACTCCTCAAACTACGGTCATCATCGAGAAGTATCCCAATTATTGTCAGATCATAACACATAATAGGTGACTATAGACTTGCAAGATAGGATCAAGAACTCACATATATTCATGAAAACATAATAGGTTCAGATCTGAAATCATGGAACTCGGGCCCTAGTGATAAGCATTAAGCATAGCAAAGTCATAGCAACATCAATCTCAGAACATAGTGGATACTAGGGATCAAACCCTAACAAAACTAACTTGATTACATGGTAAATCTCATCCAACCCATCACCGTCCAGCAAGCCTATGATGGAATTACTCACGCACGGCGGTGAGCATCATGAAATTGGTGATGGAGGATGGTTGATGATGATGATGGTGTCGAATCCCCCTCTCTGGATCCCCGAACGGACTCTAGATCAGCCCTCTCGAGAGAGTTTAGGGCTTGGCGGCGGCTCACGATGAATATTTCTCTCTCATTTTTTCTCCGCAAACGTGAATATATGGAGTTGGAGTTGAGGTCGGTGGAGGTTTAGGGGGGCCACGAGGCAAGGGGCACGCCCCCACCCTCGTGGGTAGGGTGTGGGCCCCCTGGTGCTGATTCTTTCGCTAGTATTTTTTATTAATTCTGAAAAGTTGCTCCGTGGATTTTCAGGTCATTCCAAGAACTTTTATTTCTTCACAAAAATAACACCATGGCAGTTCTGCTGAAAACAGCGTCAGTCGGGTTAGTTCCATTAAAATCATGCAAGTTAGAGTCCAAAACAAGGGCAAACGTGTTTGGAAAAGTAGATACGAGGGAGACGTATCAGTGCACTAGTTCGGCGAAGACATGGTGATACAAGTGCAATATGAATGGTAGATATAGGTTTTTGTAATATGAAAATATAAAAACGGCAAGGTAGCAAGCGATAACAGCGAGCTTAAACGGTATTGCAATGCTAGGAAACGAGGCCTAGGGTTCATACTTTCACCAGTGCAAGTTCTCTCAACAATAATAATATAACTGGATCATATAACTATCCCTCAACATGCAACAAAGAGTCACTCCAAAGCCACTAATAGCGGAGAACAAACGAAGAGAATATTGTAGGGTACAAAACCACATCAAAGTTATCCTTTCTGGTCGATCTATTCAAGAGTCCGTAGTAAAATAACAAGAAGCTAATCTTTCCGTTCGATCTATCATATAGTTCGTACTAGAATAACACCTTAAGACACAAATCAACCAAAACCCTAATGTCACCTAGATACTCCATTGCCACCTCAAGTATCAGTGGGCATGATTATACGATATGCATCACACAATCTCAGATTCATCTATTCAACCATCACAAAGAAATTCAAAGAGTGCCCCAAAGTTTCCATCAGAGAGTCAAGATGAAAACGTGTGCCAACCCCTATGCATAGATTCCCAAGGTCACGGAACCCGCAAGTTGATCACCAAAATATACATCAAGTGAATCAATAGAATACCCCATTGTCACCAGAGGTATCTCAGGCAAGACATACATCAAGTGTTCTCAAATCCTAAAAGACTCAATACGATAAGATATCTTCAAAGGGAAAACTCAATCCATTACAAGAAGGTAGAGGGGGAGAAACATCATAAGATCCAACTATAATAGCAAAGCTCGCGATACATCAAGATCGTGCCAAATCAAGAACACGAGAGAGAGAGAGAGAGCTCAAACACATAGCTACTGGTACATACCCTCAGCCCCGAGGGTGAACTACTCCCTCCTTGTCATGGAGAGCGCCAGGATGATGAAGATGGCCACCGGTGAGGCATCCCCCTCCGGCAGGGTGCCGGAACAGGGTCACGATTGGTTTTTGGTGGCTACAGTGGCTTGCGGCGGCGGAACTCCCGATCTATTGTGCTCCTGCATGTTTGCAGGGTATGTAGATATATATAGGAGGAAGAAGTAGGTTGGTGGAGCCACGAGGGGCCCACGAGGGTGGGGGGGGGCGTGCTCACCCCCTAGGGCGCGCCTTGCACCCTCGTGGCTGCCTCTGCTGCTTCTTGACGTCCACTCCAAGTCTCCTGGATTGCATTTGTTCCAAAAAGATCGCTCCCGAAGGTTTCATTCCATTTGGACTCCGTTTGATATTCGTTTTCCTCGAAACACTCTAAATAGGCAAAAAATCAGCAATTCGGGCTGGGCCTCCGGTTAGTAGGTTGATGTCTACTACACAACCTTCTTCTTGTAGACGTTGTTGGGCCTCCAAGTGCAGAGGTTTGTAGGACAGTAGCAAATTTCCCTCAAATGGATGACCTAAGGTTTATCAATCCTTGGGAGGCATAGGATGAAGATGGTCTTTCACAAACAACCCTGCAAGAAAATAACAAAGAGTCTCTTGTGTCCCCAACACACCCAATACAATGGTAAATAGTATAGGTGCACTAGTTCGGCGAAGAGATGGTGATACACGCTCAATATGGATGGTAGATATAGGTTTTTGTAATCTTAAAATATAAAAACAGCAAGGTAACTAATGATAAAAGTGAGCATAAACGGTATTACAATGCTAGGAAACAAGGTATAGGGTTCATACTTTCACTAGTGCAAGTTCTCTCAACAATAATAACATAACTAGATCATATAACTATCCCTCAACATGCAACAAAGAGTCACTCCAAAGTCACTAATAGCGGAGAACACAGGAAGAGATTATGGTAGGGTACGAAACCACCTCAAAGTAATCCTTTCTGCTTGATCTATTCAAGAGTCTGTAGTAAAATAACACGAATCTATTCTTTCCGTTCAATCTATCATAGAGTTCATACTAGAATAACACTTTAAGACATAAATCAGCCAAAACCCTAATGTCACCTAGATACTCCAATGTCACCTCAAGTATCCGTGGGCATGATTATACGATATACATCACACAATCTCAGATTCATCTATTCAACCAACAGAAGTACTTCAAAGAGTACCCCAAAGTTTCTACCGGAGAGTCAAGACGAAAACGGGTGCCAACCCCTATGCATAAGTTCATCGAACCCACAAGTTGATCACCAAAACATACATCCAGTAGATCACGTGAATATCCCATTGTCACCACAGATAAGAACGGCAAGACATACATCAAGTGTTCTCAAATCCTTAAAGACTCAATCCGACAAGATAACTTCAAAGGGAAAACTCAATTCATCACAAGAGGGTAGAGGGGGAGAAACATCATAAGATCCAACTATAGTAGCAAAGCTCGCAATACATCAATATCGTGCAACGTCAAGAACATGAGAGAGAGAGAGATCAAACACATAGATACTGGTACATACCCTCAGCCTCGAGGGTGAACTACTCCCTCCTCGTCATGGAGAGCGCTGGGATGATGAAGATGGCCACCGGTGATGGGTTCCCCCTTGGGCAGGGCGCCGGAAAGGGCTCCCGAGAGGTTTTTGGTGGCTACAGAGGCTTGCGGCGGCGAAACTCCCGATCTATCTTGCTCTTCGATGATTTTAGGGTACATGGAGATATATAGGTGAAAGAAGTCGGTAAGGGGAGCCAGAAGGGGCCCATGAGGGTGGGGGCGCGCCCAGGGGAGGTGGGCGCGCCTCCCTGCCTAGTGGCCACCTCGAAGCTTCCCTTACGTGCACTCCAAGTCCCTTGGATTGCTTTCGTTCCAAAAATAAGTTTCCCGAAGGTTTCATTCCATTTGGACTCCGTTTGATATTCCTTTTCTTCGAAACACTAAAATAGGCAAGAAAACATCAATTTGGGTTGGGCCTCTGGTTAGTAGGTTAGTCCCAAAAATAATATAAAAGTGCTTAGTAAAGCCCATAAACATCCAAAATAGATAATATAATAGCATGAATGCTTCATAAATTATAGATACGTTGGAGACGTATCAGCATCCCCAAGCTTAGGTCCTGCTTGTCCTCGAGTAGGTAAATGATAAAAGAAATAATTTATGAAGTGAGAATGCTAGCAGGTGCACAAGGTTGATCAATGTTAATTTCAATCACCTTTTCTAGCATAATTATATGTCATAACAGTAGTTCATCTCATAAAACTTCTCAAGATCAAGTAACAAGCTATTCACATGTTAAAGCATAGACCATAAACTTTCTTGAAAACTATAAAACTTCATTCTTAGTCATCAAACAATTACAATTCATCTTATTTTCAGGAAGGGTCTATGTCTGAGCTTTGATTTAGCAAACTCCACATACTCGACTATCATATAGTATTCCATGATTTCTACCACTCAAAGCATATCTTAGAACAAATAGCATCCATCAAACATAGAGAAAGATAGGGGCTTAGTGTTTCGCCTCCCAACTCACTTATCATATAGATAATTGTCAACAATACTAATTAATGATCAAATATATTTGCATGGCCATATATGCTTAGATCTTTCCCCAACACATGATGCTTGCCAACTAAAGAGTAGGTAGGAATGAGAAGGAATACTACTGACTCTTGCATAAAAGTAAAAGATAGGCCCTTCACAGAGGGATGCAGGGATTTGCAGAGGTGCCAGAGCTTGATTTTGAAATAGAGAGGAAAATAATTTTGAGAGATATGCTTTCATTGTCAACATAACAACCGAGAGTTCCCATTATCTTCCATACTACATACACTATAGGCGGTTCCCAAACAGAATGGTAAAGTTTTTACTCCCCCTCCACCAACAATCATCAATCCATGGCTTTCCCGAAACAACGGGGGCCTCCAACTAACATCAATCCTGGGGGAGTTTTGTTTGCAATTATTTTTGATTTGATTTTGATCTTTTGATCATGGGACTGGGCATCCCAGTTACCAGCCATTTTCTCATGAATGATGAGTGGAGTCCACTCATCGTGAGAATAACCCACCTAGAATGGAAGATACTGACAACCCCTAGTCGCTACATGAGAGATTCAGGCATACAAAACAGATTATTATTTGAAGGTTTAGAGTTTGGCACATGCAAATTTACTTGGAATGGCAGGTCAATACCGCATATAGGTAGGTATGGTGGACACTCATGGAAGAAACTTGGTTCAAGGAATTTGGATGCACAAGCAGTATTCTCGCTTAGTACAGATATTTTGGCTAGCAAAGGATTCTAAAAAGCAAGCACCACATGTTGGAGGATCTATAACAATATAACTTCTATACAAATACACCCAAGCTCAGAGAGGAGATGACACCTCCCTCCCGCCCCCTCCCCTCCCCCTCGGGCGAAGTGACGAAGCCGCCATTAAAGCCCAATCCCCAGCTTCCCACCCACCCCTGCATCTCACCGAGTCCTCCCCGCTCCAAATCCCCATCTGAGAAGACGCATGGCGGGAGCGCGATGCCATGGCGTGCGGGTTCGCCGGCTTATCCCGGTGGCGCGGGTTGCGGAGCCGAGGGCACTTCCACCTCCAAGTGCGGCGCCGCTACTCGAAATCGATCCGCATTCACCGGAGGCTCGCCGCGAGATGAAGCGGGTGGTGCTGGAGCGCTTCCCCGACCGCGACGAGTGGGGGGAGATCCACATGCACATCATCTGCCATGCGAACTTCGTCGAGCGTGCGTGCTTCATCGGAGATGACGGCTACGAGGATGTGGAGCTCCTATTCTAGGCGATTCAGGAGGCGGAATCGCCAGATCCGCGGCAGGCCACCCGCTGGGAGAACTTCCAGACGGCAAACCCCTCAAGGCTCAACATCGGGCCGCCGTCATGGGAGGGAATCGCCAGGATCCCGCCGGAGTTCCTCCCTCCGGGGACCGTCTAGCCTCCGCACCGTCAGTAGATTGCCTGCCCTGACTGGTTCAGACACAGCAACGACCCATCGATCCACCCCCATGGCCTGGTGAGTTGGGTATGCACATTCATGTTGATTCAATTCTTAAGGCTAGATTGAGGGAATTCCGATTGCACCATCGGGGGATGCATGGGTTTGTTGGTCCGTTTGAGCGTTCATCTGGATCAATTTCTGCTGCACCTGGTTAGGATTTTGTGAAGTTTAGGGTTCTCCCTATTGACTCCCAGCGCAATGAGATCTGTGTGGATGCTTCTGCGGCGGGTGAGACCTTGTCGGAGGCTATCTCCGGCGAGGGGATCAGCCAGAGTTTGAATTCCAACCCCGACCCAGGAGCAAGGCCTCCATGCCGTCCCCACCTGGTGAACCCAGTTTTGCCTGGACCCACGCTCAAATTACGTGTTGTTGGGGAGAAAGCGGATAAGACGAGGGGATTACGTAAAGTCGAATCCCTAGAAAATGTAGAGGAGCACTTTGGCCAGCTCTGGCTCATTCCCTCTCCCCCTCGCCGCCGCCCCCTTAGAAACCCTACCAAACAACCACAAGAACCCCGAAAATCCGAATTCCTTTGCTGGATCCAGAGAGACTTGGTCAAGAACAAGTCCTGTTCGGCTGCGGATTGTTTTCCTGCAACCCGTCGTCCTTTTGATCCACCTCCAAAACAAATCAACGTCTTTCATGAGGGGATTGGCCCTGGTTCTATCTCCTTCATCGAGGCTGTTAAGCGAGGGCTGAAGATGTCAGACCGCCGTGTTGGGGGGAGCAGCAATCCGTCTGCCCCGGCCAAGGGGGCAGGGCAGAAGCCTGCTACTTTTGCTGGGCGGAAACCAACTGCGCCTGCATCAAAGGAGCAGGCCCCCCGCCCCCAAGCCCACCAGATCGACAGCTTCAACTGCTGGATCTACTCAGGTACAATCGTCTTAGTTTGTAGAGGTTGATGTGGAGCAAGTTCTTGATCCTAGGTATAAGGACATGATATGTTTTAACTGTGGTAGACCGGGACACTATGTTGGAAATTGTGTGAAGCAGAAAGTCTGCTTTATCTGTCAGCAGAACCACAACATAAACAACTGCACAGCGTGGTCTAAAATTCAACCTACTGCTGCCTTTTTCGGTAGTGGAACTCAAGGCCTTGGTATCTACCATGTGGATGTATGCTACCTCTTGAGCACTGTGTTGGATTTCCCCGAAGAGGAGAGGATGATGCAGCAAAGTAGCGTAAGTATTTCCCTCAGTTTTTGAGAACCAAGGTATCAATCCAGTAGGAGACCACGCACAAGTCCCTCATACCTACACAAAATGATAGTTACTCGCAACCAACGCGATAAGGGGTTGTCAATCCCTTCACGGTCACTTACGAGAGTGAGATCCGATAGAGATGATAAATAATATTTTTGGTATTTTTGATATAAAGATGCAAAGTGAAAAGTAAAAGGCAAAGTAAAAACAAAGCAAGTAATAAAGTGATGGAGATTGATATGATGAGAATAGACCCGGGGGCCATAGGTTTCACTAGTGGCTTCTCTCAAGAGCATAAGTATTCTGCGGTGGGTGAACAAATTACTGTTGAGCAATTGATAGAAAATCGAATAATTATGACATTATCTAGGTATGATCATGTATATAGGCATCACGTCCAACACAAGTAGATCGAAACGATTCTGCATCTACTACTATTACTCCACTCATCGACCGCTATCCAGCATGCATCTAGAGTATTAAGTTAAAACAGAGTAACACTTTAAGCCAGATGACATGATGTAGAGGGATAAATTCATGCAATATGATAAAAACACCATCTTGTTATCCTCGATGGCAACAATACAATACGTGCCTTGCTGCCCCTGATGTCACTGGGAAAGGACACTGCATGATTGAACCCAAAGCTAAACACTTCTCCCATTGCAAGAACTACCAATCTAGTTGGCCAAACCAAACGGATAATTCGAAGAGACTTGCAAAGATAACTCAATCATACATAAAAGAATTCAGAGAAGATTCAAATATTATTCATAGATAAGCTGGATCATAAACCCACAATTCATCGGTCTCAACAAACACATCGCAAAAAAGAAGATTACATCGAATAGATCTCCACGAGAGAGGGGGAGAACATTGTATTCAGATCCAAAAAGAGAGAAGAAGCCATCTAGCTACTAGCTATGGACCCGAAGGTCTGAAGTAAACTACTAACACTTCATCGGAGAGGCTATGGTGTTGATGTAGAAGCCCTCCATGGTGGATGCCCCCTCCGGTGGAGCTCCAAAACAGGCCCCAAGTTGCGGCGGTGGAATTTGGTTTTTTGCTCCGTATTTGATCTGTCGGGGGTACGTAGGTATATATAGGAGGAAGGAGTACGTCAGTGGAGCAATAGGGGGCCCACGAGGTAGGGGGGCACGCCCAAGGGGGAGGGCGCACCCCACCCTCGTGACCGCCTCGGTTGTTCCTTGGAACAGGGTCCAAGTCTCCTGGATCACGTTCGCTGAGATAATCACGTTCCCGAAGGTTTCATTCCGTTTGGACTCCGTTTGATATTCTGTTTCATCGAAACACTGAAATAGGCAAAAAAACAGCAATTCTGGGCTGGGCCTCCTGTTAATAGGTTAGTCCCAAAAACAATATAAAAGTGGAAAATAAAGCCCAATATAGTCCAAAACAGTAGATAAAGTAGCATGGAGCAATCAAAAATTATAGATACGTTGGAGACGTATCAGGCATCCCCAAGCTTAATTCCTGCTCGTCCTCAAGTAGGTAAATGATAAAAAAGAATTTTTGATGCGGAGTGATACTTTGGCATAATTTCAATGTAAATCTCCTTAATTGTAGTATGAATATTCAGATCTGAAAGATTCAAGAAAAAAGTTCATATTGACATAAAAATAATAATACTTCAAGCATACTAATCAAGGCAATCATGTCTTCTCAAAATAGCATGGCAAAAGAAAGTTCATCCCTATAAAATCATATAGTTAGGCTATGCTTCATTTTCATCACACAAAGATGTTCCCAACTTGTATACCCCCGATGACAATCCAAGCAATTGTTTCATACTTAAATAATCTCAAACTTTTTCAACCTTCACGCAATATATGAGCGTGAGCCATGGATATAGCACTATGGGTGGAATAGAATATGACGATGGGGATTGTGTGGAGAAGACAAAAAAAGAGAAAGTCTCACATTGACGAGGATAATCAACGGGCTATGGAGATGCCCATTGATTGATGTCAACATGAGGAGTAGGGATTGCCATGCAACAGATGCAATAGAGCTATGAATGCTCAACAAGAAGAAAACTAGTGGATGTGCATCCAACTTGCTTGCTCATGAAGACCTAGGGCATTTGAGGAAGCCCATCACAGGAATATACAAGCCAAGTTCTATAATGAAAAATTCCCACTAGTATAAAAAAGACAACTTATGAGACTCACTACATGAAGAACAAGGTGCTACTTTGAAGCACACCTTATGAGACTCACTATATGAAGAACAAGGTGCTACTTTGAAGCACAAGTGTGGAGAAAGAGATAGTAGCATTTCCCTTTTTATTTATTTTCTTTTTTTGGGCCTTTTTTTTGGCCATTCTCTTTTTCTTGGGCAATGCTCTAATAATGATGATCATTACACTTCTATTGATTACAACATAAGGATTACAACTCGAAACTTAGAACAAGATATGACTCTATATGAATGCCTCCGACGGTGTACCGGGATGGTGCAATGAATCAAGAGTGACATGTATGAAAAATAATGCATGGTGGCTTTGCCACAAATACGATGTCAACTACATGATCATGCAATGGCAATATGACAAAAGTAATGTATGTCATGAATATGATGATGGAAGTTGCATGGAAATATATCTCGGAATGGCTATGGAGATGCTATAATAGGTAGGTATGGTGGCTGTTTTGAGGAAGATATAAGGAGGTTTATGTGTGATAGAGTGTATCGTATCACGGGGTTTGGATGCACCGGTGAAGTTTGCACCAACTCTGAAGGTGAGAAAGGGCAATGCATGGTACCGAAGAGGCTAGCAAAGGCGAAAAGGTGAGAGTGCGTATAATCCATGGACTCAACATTAGTCAAAAGAAATCATATACTTATTGCAAAAATTTAGAAGTCATCAAAAATCAAGTACTAGGCGCATGCTCCTAGGGGGATAAATTGGTAGGAAAATACCATCACTCGTCCCCGGCCGCCACTCATAAGGATGCACAAGCCAGGTACACTTCATGTTTCAAATTTGTTACACAACTTTAACCATACGTGCATGATACGGGACTTGCAAATTTCAACACAAGCATTCTTTAAATTCATAATTACTCAACTAGCACGACTTTGATATTATCACCTCCATATCTCAAAACAATTATCAAGCATCAAACTTATCTTAGTATTCAACGTACTCAAAAGAAAGTTTCACATATCTTGAATACCAAGTATTTAATATTAAGCGAATTACCATGCTATTAACGACTCTCAAAATAATCTAAGTGAAGCATGAGAGATCAATAGTTTCTTTAAAACAAATCCACCACCGTGCTCTAAAAGATATAAGTGAAGTACTAGAGCAAAAATTATCACGCTCAAAAGATATAAGTGAAGCACTATGAGCAAAACTATCAAGCTCAAAAGATATAAGTGAAGCACATAGAGTATTCTAGAAAATTCCAATTGGTGTATGGATCTCCCAAAATGTGTGTACAGAAAGGATGATTGTGGTAAACTAACAAGCAAAGACACAAATAATACAAGACGCTCCAAGCAAAACACATATCATGTGGTGAATAAAAATATAGCTCCAAGTAAATTACCGATGGAAGTAGACGAAAGAGGGGATGTCTTCCGGGGCATCCCCAAGCTTTGACTTTTTGGTATCCTTGGATTATCTTGGGGGTGACATGGGCATCCCCAATCCTAGGCTCTTGCCACTCCTTGTTCCATAATCCATCAAAAGAATTCACCCAAAACTTGAAAACTTCACAACACAAAACTCAATAGAAATCTCGTGAGCTCCGTTAGTGAAAGAAAACAAAAGACTATTTTAAGGTACTGTAATGAACTCATTCTTTATTTATATTGGTGTTAAACCTACTGTATTCTAACTTCCTTATGGTTTATAAACTAATTTATTAGCCATAGATGCATTGAAATAAGCAAACAACACACGAAAAACAGAATCTGTCAAAAACAGAACAGTCTGTAGCAATATGTAACTAACGAAACCTTATGGAACTCTACAACTTCTACCAAAATAGGACGTACTGTAAAATTTGTTTATTGATCAGCAGCAAAAAGAATCAATGCAAAATCACGTTTCTGTGATTTGTTGAATTTTTTCTCGTGAGCACAAAGTTTCTGTTTTTCAGCAGAATCAAATCAACTATCATCGTAGGTTATCCTATAGGTTCTACTTGACACAAACACTAATTAAAACATAAAACCACATCCAAACAGAAAGTAGAAACAAAATTTAACACTAAACAGGAACAAAAACAAAGAACATAAAGAAAATTGGGTTGCCTCCCAACTAGCGCTATCGTTTAACGCCCCTAGCTAGGCATAAAAACAAGGATAGATCTAGGTTGTGCCATCTTTGGTAGGCAATCCATAAGTGGCTCTAATGATAGATTCATAAGGTAATTTTATTTTCTTTATAGGGAAGTGTTCCATGCCCTTCTTTAAGGGAAATTGTAATCTAATATTCCCTTCCTTCATATCAATAATCACACCAATCGTTTGTGCCAAGAATAATAGGACATGAAGGATTGCAATCTATATCAAGAAGGATAAAATCTACGGGCACATAATTCCTATTTGCAACAATAAGAACATCATTAATTCTTCCCATAGGCTTTTTAATAGTGGAATCCACAAGATGCAAGTTTAGAGAGCAATCTTCAAAGTAACAGAAATCTAGCAAATCACACAAAGTTTTGGGAATAGTGGAGACACTAGCACCCAAATCACACAAAGCATGAAACTCATAATCTTTAATTTTAATTTTAATAGTAGGTTACCACTCATCATAGATTTTTCTAGGGATAGAAACTTTCAACTCAAATTTTTCTTCATAAGATTGCATCAAGGCATCAACAATGTGTTTGGTAAAGGCCTTATTTTGACTATAAGCATGAGGAGAATTTAGCACGGATTGCAACAAGGAAATACAATCAATTAGAGAGCAATTTTCATAATTAAATTCCTTGAGATCCAAAATAGTGGGTTTAGCAACATCTAGGTTTTTATTTCTTTCAATCCCACTTTCATCAATTTCATCAACAAGGTCTAAAAACTCCAAATTCTTAGAACACCTTCTAGGTAAAGAAAGATCATATTCAGTTTCATTAAGATTCATATTGAAAAACAAAGATTTAATGGGGGACACATTAATAACTTTTAGATCTTCATCTTGATTTTCATATGAATTGGAAGAACATGCTTTAATAAAGGCATCTTTGGAAGCACGCATCCTAGCGGTTCTTTCCTTGCACTCATCAATGGAAATTCTCATAGATTTGAGAGACTCATTGATATCATGTTTAGGAGGAATAGATCTAAGCTTTAAAGAATCAATTTCAAGAGAAATTCTATCAACATTCCTAGCCAAATCATCAACCTTAAGCAATTTCTCTTCAAGCAAAGCATTAAAATTCTTTTGTGAATTCATAAACTCTTTAATACTACTCTCAAATTCAGAGGGCATCTTATTAAAATTTCCATAAGAGTTGTTGTAGGAATTTCCATAATTATTAGAAGGACTACTAGGATAAGGCCTAGAATTGAAATTCCCTCTATACGTGTTATTTCCAAAACTATTCCTACCAACAAAATTCACATCCATAGATTCATTATTATTCTCAATCAAAGTAGATAAAGGCATATCATTGGGATCAAGAGAAGTATTTTTAGTAGCAAACATCTTCATAAGTTCATGCACTTTTTTACTAGAAGATCTTTCGGTGTGCCATTGAGAATAATTAGCCATAATATTATCAAGTAATTTTGTAGCATCTCCTAACGTAATTTCCATAAACGTGCCTCCTGCGGACGAATCTAAAAGATTTCTAGAAGCAAAATTCAATCCGGCATAAAATTTTTGTATGATCATCCATAAATTCAAACCATGAGTAGGGCAATTGTGAAGCATCAATTTCATTCTTTCCCAAGATTGGGCAACATGATCATGATCAAGTTGTTTAAAATTCATAATATCGTTCCTAAGAGTGATGATCTTAGCGGGAGGAAAATACTTAGAGATAAAAGCATCTTTGCACTTGTTGCAAGAATCAATACTATTTTTAGGCAAAGACGAAAAGAAAACTTTAGCATGATCTCTAAGTGAACATGGAAATAACTTCAATTTTACAATATTGTTATCCGTATCTTTCTTCTTTTGCATATCACACAAATCAACAAAATTGTTTAGATGAGTAGCGGCATCTTCACTAGGAAGGCAGGCGAATTGATCTTTCATAACAAGATTCAGCAAAGCGGTATTGATTTCACAAGACTCATCATTATTAAGAGGAGCAATCAGAGTACTAAGGAAATCATTATTATTGGTATTCGAGAAGTCACACAATTTGGTATTATCTTGCGCCATGGCAACAAGTAATCCAACACACAAGCAAACAGCAGGGCAATGGAAAAAGGCAAACGGGAAAGAGAGGAGGAGATTGGGAAAGAGAGGGTGAATAAAACGGCAAGGGTGAAGTGGGGGAGAGGAAAACGAGAGGCAAATGGCAAATAATATAATGCGAGAAATAGGGATTGTGATGGATACTTGGTATGGTTGACTTGCTTGCGTGAGCCTCTCCGGCAACGGCGCCAGAAATTCTTCTTGCTACCTCTTGAGCACTGCATTGGATTTCCCCGAAGTGGAGAGGATGATGCAGCAAAGTAGCGTAAGTATTTCCCTCAGTTTTTGAGAACCAAGGTATCAATCCAGTAGGAGACCATGCACAAGTCCCTCGTACCTACACAAAACAATAGCTACTCCCAACCAACGCGATTAGGGGTTGTCAATCCTTTCACGATCACTTACGAGAGTGAGATCAGATAGAGATGATAAATAATAGTTTTGGTATTTTTGATATAAAGATGCAAAGTGAAAAGTAAAAGGCAAAGTAAAAACAAAGCAAGTAATAAAGTAATGGAGATTGATATGATGAGAATAGACCCGGGGGCCATAGGTTTCACTAGTGGCTTCTCTCAAGAGCATAAGTATTCTATCGTGGGTGAACAAATTACTGTTGAGCAATTGATAGAAAAGCGAATAATTATGACATTATCTAGGTATGATCATGTATATAGGCATCACGTCCGAGACAAGTAGATCGAAACGATTTTGCATCTACTACTATTACTCCACTCATCGACCGCTATGCAGCATGCATCTAGAGTATTAAGTTAAAAACAAAGTAACGCTTTAAGCAAGATGACATGATGTAGAGGGATAAATTCATGCAATATGATAAAAACCCCATCTTGTTATCCTCGATGGAAACAATACAATACGTGCCTTGTTGCCCCTGCTGTCACTGGGAAAGGACACCGCAAGATTGAACCCAAAGCTAAGCACTTCTCCCATTGCAAGAACTACAAATCTAGTTGGCCAAACCAGACGGATAATTCGAAGAGACTTGCAAAGATAACTCAATCATACATAAACGAATTCAGAGAAGATTCAAATATTATTCATAGATAAGGTGGATCATAAATCCACAATTCATCGGTCTCAACAAACACACCGCAAAAAAGAAGATTACATCGAATAGATCTCCACGAGAGAGAGGGGGAGAACATTGTATTCAGATCCAAAAAGAGAGAAGAAGCCATCTAGCTACTAGCTATGGACCCGAAGGTCTGAAGTAAACTACTCACACTTCATCGGAGAGGCTATGGTGTTGATGTAGAAGCCCTCCATGGTGGATGCCCCCTCCGGTAGAGCTCCGGAACAGGCCCCAAGATGGGATCTCGTGGATACAGAAAGTTGCGGCGGTGGAATTAGGTTTTTGGCTCCGTATTTGATCTGTCGGGGGTACGTAGGTATATATAGGAGGAAGGAGTACGTCGGTGGAGCAACAGGGGGCCCACGAGGTAGGTGGGCGCGCCCAGGGGGAGGGCGCGCCCCCACCCTCATGACCGCCTTGGTTGTTCCTTGGAGCAGGGTCCAAGTCTCCTGGATCACGTTCGGTGAGAAAATCACGTTCCCGAAGGTTTCATTCCATTTGGACTCCATTTGATATTCTCTTTCGTCAAAACACTGAAAATAGGCAAAAAACAGCAATTCTGGGCTGGGCCTCCGGTTAATAGGTTAGTCCAAAAATAATATAAAAGTGGAAAATAAAGCCCAATATAGTCCAAAACAGTAGATAAAGTAGAATGGAGCAATAAAAATTTATAGATACGTTGGAGACGTATCAATGTACCTGTTGCAAATGAATCCAAATGGTTAAACTTCCAGAATTGTGTAGTGGTCAACATCCTGAAGGGGGATGTGAATTGTGCCAAACTGATGGAATTGCTATCTGCTACTTTTTGTAAAACTAAACGTTGGCCTTAGCAAATCAGAGGGCTCTCTAGTAAGACTTTTCTGGTTAGGTTCCCCCCTTGGAAGAAAGTGGAAGATCTTATTGAATTGTCTGGGTTCTCCCTGCCACAGGATGTCAATGTGACACTAACTGAATGGAAGGGTGGGTGTGACCCTTTTGGTGAGTTGATAAAAGCCTAGGTACTGATTGAAGGGATTCCCCCAAAATGGTGCACTTGGAAAGTATTTGCACAAATTGCTCATTGTTTGGGGTGCTTACAGATGTGGACTAGAATGGGATGTTCAAAACTTTCTTTGAGAATGTCAGAGTTAAGATAGCCTGCAGAGATCCAACCAAGATTCCTTTTGAGAGACTAATTGAAATGAAGAAGAAGTTGTTCTTGCTTGGCTTCACTGTTGAGGGCTTTGAACAAACAGGTGGGGTTGATTCTGTTATCGATGTAGATGGGGATGAGGATGATTTTGAGGAGGATCAGAGAGCTGAGGAAGATCAGACAGGAGGACAAGATGGAACATAGGGTGAACATGCTTCTGATGGGTCAGGGGGTGGTGACCTAGCTATTGATGAACTTGACAAAGCCAATTTCCCAACCAAACAAAGATCCTCAAACAAGTCTGATACTTAGATGATGGTGGTTACACACATGAGAGATGGAATAGATGTTGACCAGGAAGAATTTATTCTGAAATGTGCTTTGACAGCTGCTAGCACTGATGATTCATCTTCTGATGGACATGAACCTTTTCCTGATTGTGTGGGTAATCCTACAGATCAAACCATGGATGCTGATGGGGAAAATGGGATGCTATCCACAAAACTCCTCCAACCAAGGAAGATTCTGCAAACATGACTCCTGAGAGGAATACTGAGAACATGGAATACTATGAAGATCTATTGAGATCAGTGGACATGTGTGACTCTGAAAATGAGGAAACAAAAGATGAGTTGGGGGTTCTACCTCCTGAGGGTGTCCAAATCCTCCAAAGTGAAACTTGGAGGAGGTCCCTGCTAGAATCACTTACTCAAACCAAAGAAGAGGCTGGTCATGAGAACAAGACAAGATGGGGCCCGGTTGTTACCAAAAGACCCGCTACTAGAGGCCATGGCAATGTTAAGATCATGGAAAAAGTTGCAGCCTACAAGAGGAAGAAGAATCTGGAAATCCCACCCACATTAAAAGGTAAATCCTTCTCTATGGATAAAAACATTCTTACTAACCAAATGAGTCAAATGAACTTAATGATTGGGGGGGGGGGGATGACATCCAAAAGAATCTTGCCATTGATGAGATGATAGCTATGGAGAAAGAGAGGTGTTTGGTGTTTGCCAACAATAACCCTAAAATTGTGCATCCTGACAACCTTGATATTGATTCTAATGACTTAGTTAGTACACCTAAAGGTGCCCTCCCCTTGGAACCAGTGGGCACTGCTGATGCTTCCAGAGGAATACCAATGGTTCTAACTAAATTTAAGCCTTGTGGCTTGTCCCACCCCTTCAGAATTAATTAATGATAGGTCTTATTTGGAACAACAAAGTTCTAGGGTAACATGGGAAAATATAGTGCCTTTGTGATACCATTGCCAAGTCTAATCCTGATTTCATTGGTTTTCAAGAAACTAAGAGAGAGATTATTTCTGAGGGTTTCCTCAAGGCCATTGATAAATTTGATAAATTTGTGTGGCACTTCTTGCCAACTGATAATACTGCTGGAGGAATCCTTGTGGGTTTCAAAAGAATGTACTTTGAAGTTGTTGGTTTTATTAACGATTTTTTCCCATAATTGCTACTGTTAAAAATAAATCAGATGGCTTTGTTTGGCAGATGGTGTTGGTGTATGGGCCTGCCTACCCTAAATTTAAGATAGACTTTATCACTAAACTGCATGATACTTTATATAATGCTTCTTATCCTATTATGATATGTGGAGATTTCAATTTGGTTAGGAATGATAAGGAGAAGAGTAGTGGTTTGGTGAATTAGCAAACTGTTTTTTTGTTCAATGATTGGATCAATAGATGGGCGTTGATGGAGATTTCTATCTCTAATAGGGTGTTTACCTGGTCTAACAACCAGACCTCCCTTGTGTTTGCTGTGTTAGATAGAGTATTCATTTCTGTGAATTGGGACACCCATTTTCCTTTCTCCACTTTGGTAGCTCATCCCAGGGTGGGGAGTGATCACACTCCTTTGGTCCTGGACACTGGTGCCAGAGCCCCAAACACCCCCAAACCTTTTAGGTTTGAGAAATGGTGGCTCTCCCAACCAGACTTTCATCATATGGTGGTGGAAGCCTAGAACTCTTTGTCCTCATCCAAATCCTCAGCTGATAATTGGATGCTTAAAACTAGAATTCTCAGGAAAAAAACTAAGGGGTGGAGCACTAATAGAGAGGCAACTCTAAAGAAAAAGAAGAGGGCACTCCTTCTGGAGTTTGACATATTGGATGTCATGTCTGAAACCCACCAATTATTTGTTACTGATTATAACAGAATGAAAGAGATTAAGAAAGAGTTGGATGAAGTGTGGAAAAAAGAGGAAACTGCTCTTTGGCAAAGATCTAGAGATAGAAAAATTCTAGAAGGTGATAGGAATAATGCTTATTTCAAAGCCCTGGCTAGTCACAAACACAGGAAGAATCATCTTTCTGAGCTGAATAGCCCTGATGGTGTGGTCAATTCGACCGAAGAGATGCTTGAGGTGGCCACCTCTTTTTATAAAGAGTTGTTTGCTTTTGAACACAAACCTGATATCCATTTGGATGCTAACTTCTGGTCTGAGGATGAAATGGTTAGTAATGATGAGAGAGAGCAGTTAGAGAGGCCTTTTTCTAAGGAGGAAATCAAGCAAGCTGTGATGAGTTCATATGCTAGTGGTGCCCCTGGCCCTGATGGCTTGTCCTTTTTATTTTACCAAACCTTTTGGGACCTGATTAAAAAAGACTTTATGTGGATGGTTAGAGACTTTGAGAATGGTATCCTGGATATATATAAGCTTAACCATGCCATTATTACACTTATTCCTAAAATCCCCATGGCCAGAGACATGAAAAATTTCAGGCCTATTAGCCTTAGTAATTGTGCTGTTAAGATCTTCTCTAAAGCTATGACCACTAGGGTTTCTCCCTTGTGTGACAAGCTCATATCCTCTAACCAAACTGCATTTATTAAAGGTAGATTCATTCTCGAGAGTGTGGTTATGGCTCATGAGGTCATTCATGAAGTTCATAGGTCTGGATCTGTTGGCTTGATTCTTAAATTAGACTATGAGAAAGCCTATGATAGAGTTAGTTGGGATTTTTTGAAAGAGATGCTTCTATCTAGAGGCTTTGGTAATAAATGGGTGGATTGGGTTATATCTACCATCCATCAAGGGACTTTTCAAGTTAGGATTAATGATTCTAATGGTCCCCAGTTCTCTGGGGGGAAAGGCCTGAAGCAGGGTGATCCCCATTCACCCCTTCTGTTCAATTTAGTTGCTGATGTGTTCTCTAAAATACTTCAAAAGGCTACAAATAATGGTTTGATTCATGGACTTCTACCACATGCCTTTCCAGGTGGTGTGGTCAGCCTACAGTATGCTGATGACACCATCTTATTCTTGGATAACTCATTGGAATGTGCCAAGAATTTGAAATGGATTCTTTCCTGCTTTGGAAGTCTGTCTCGCTTGAAGATTAACTTCCATAAAAGTGATCTTCATGTTATTAACATCTCTGAGCAGCTATCTAATGATTTTGCTCAGGTCTTCTGTTGCCAACTTGGGGATTTCCCCTTTAAGTATTTAGGTGTTCCCCTTCATTTTAAAAAGTTGAGAAGGGAGGACCTTCAACCCATTATTGATAGGATCGTCAAAAATATTTCTGGTTGGTTGGGGAGATTTCTCTCCTATAGAGGAAAAATTATTTTGTTTACCACCTGCATTGCTAGTATTCCTGCTTATTTAATGTCTATTGTGAAATTTCCCAAATGGGCGATTGATATGATCACTTCTCAAATGCCTCATTTCTTATGGGGGAACATGGGGGACTCTCATAAGTATCACCTTGCTAATTGGGGTTTAATTTCTAGAAAGAAAGGGTATGGAGGTATGGGGGTTCCCAATCTAAGGGAATTTAACATGGCCCTTTTGGCCTCTTGGGGGGAAATGTTTTATGATGAAAGAGATAGTGATTGGAAGAAGGTTTTGATATATAAATATAACACTACTAGCCCTAATTTCTTTAACACTAGGGTGACCCTTGGTTCACCATTCATGAAAAGTTTATCATGGGCCCTTGCAGCTGCTAAGAACTTTTATAGATGGATACCTTGAGATGGTAAAAGAATTGCCTTCTGGCATGACATTTGGACCGGGGACTGCTCTTTAAAAACTGCATTTTGGGACCTGTATAAAATTTGCCAACAGCAAGATTCTACCCTAGCACAGGTCTAGGTGAATGGTGAGCTACGATTAACCTTTAGGAGGTGTGTCACAGAAAATGATTTAGGGAGATGGGAGGAGCTTATCAAAATGGTTGAACCTATCTGTCTATCTGACTCTCCAGATCAGCCTGTGTGGGTGTTGGATTCTTCTAACAAGTACTCGGTCAAATCCTTCTATAAGCTAATTAACTTTGGAGGGATACCTTCTGTCATTAAAGATGATATGTGGAAAATCAAAGTACCACTGAATATACATGTTTTTCTCTGGTTGATATACTATAACAAGAGCTTGACTAGAGAGAACCTGGCCAAACACAGGCATGTAGATGACATGTCTTTGATTGCATTGTTGCTAAAAATGTCTGGAATCTAGTTGCCGATATTTTTAAGATTGATGTTCCTAATTCATTTGATCTACTGACTTCCTTTTGGAAGAGAAGAAAACACTTTGAAGCTTTAAACATTGCTACTGTTGCTACCTTGTGGAGCTTATGGCATTTTCGAAATGACTTTGTTTTCTAGGGGCGAAGATGGCGAAGTATACGATGTGTTTTGGACCTATTGGGGGCAACGATCAAGAAGTGGAAAATACTATGCTCAGAATCTCAGGGTGCGCTACTTCTCCGATGTTTAAGGCTACTAGACCACCAAAGAGGGGAATTGCTTAGGATTGCGTGGAGATAAAATGCCATTCCACCCCAAGGACATCGTTGGGCTATGTTTCTGCTAGTTTACAATTATTAGCTTTGATCTTTAGTAAGCTGGCAGGTTCTCCCTGGTTATGTCTCTTGATCTGAACTACCCAAGAACTTGTAATAGGGCAGTTTTAAAACCCGTTCTCTATCTGTGGCAGCTACTCTCCGGTTGTCGCCGAGCGCTGTTAATAGTCCATGTTAGGTTGAGTTTGCCTTGTCTTTTTATAAAGTTGGAGTGGGGGGAAACCCCTTTTGATTCAAAAAAATACACCCAAGCATAACTCATTACGTTGTCTTCCTTGTCCAACTTCAACTAATTTCTCAGGTTTGAAAATAATTAATGGGGCTCACAATCATAGAATATGTCTAAGATAGTATATTTATATGTGAAATTTCTCTTCCTTCAATATTCTTTCATGAATTGTTCAAGTGACCAATACAATGCTTGCTAACCTTCAATAAATTTACTACCTCTACTTCTTAGATGTGAAGTCATTACTCCCAACGAGGTAAGCATATGAAACATATATAATTTCAGATTTATGATATTCAAATCATTCAACCATTTACTCATAGGATATAAGTGAAGCACACGAGTAAGTGACAAACTACTCCAAAAAGATATAAGTGAAGATCAATGAGTAGTTAAATAATTATGTAGCTATGTGAAGACTCCCTCTCATTTAAGAATTTCAGATCTTGGTATTTTATTCAAACAGCAAGCAAAACAAAATAAAATGACATTTCAAGGATAGGACAACCCATGTGAAGAAGCAAAAACTTAGGTTCAACCGATACTAACCGATAATTGTCGAAGAAGAAAGGTGGGATGCCTACCGGGGCATCCCCAAGCTTAGATGCTTGAGACTTCTTTAAATATTATCTTGGAGTGCCTTGGGCATCCCCAAGCTTGAGCATTTGTGTCTCCTTAATTCCTTTTATATCTTGGTTTCCTAAATCTCGAAAGCTTCATCCACACCAAACTCAACAAGAACTCGTGAGATAAGTTAGTATAAACCAATGGAAAAACCTTATCATTTTCTACTGTAACAAATCACTAAAATTATTATTCAACATTGCATACTAAATGTGTCTGCATATTTAATACTCCTATCCTAAAATAGAATCATTAAACAAGCAAACATATGCAAACAATGCAAACATAACAGTAATCTGCCAAAACAGTATAGTCTGTAAAGAATGCAAGATTCATCATACTTCCCTAACTCCAAAAATTATGAAACAAATAATAACCTGTAGAAGATTTATCAGATCTCAATATGCAAAAAAATTCAACATTATATCATTCCCTGACTTTTCTAGGGAATTTTTGCAACAGCGGTAAACTTTCTGTTTTCAAACAGAAACATGCATACTAGCAAAATAAGCATGGAAAAGGCCATCCTTGACATCTTTATTGAAAATATAGATGCAAAACATTTTTATAAATAACAGAAAGCAAAACTAATAAAATAAAATGACACTGCAAGCAAAACACATATCATGTGGTGAATAAAAATATAGCTCCAAGTAAAGTTACCGATGACCGAAGATGAAAGAGGGGATGCCATCCGGGGCATCCCCAAGCTTAGGCTCTTGGTTGTCCTTGAGTATTACCTTGGGGTGCCTTGGGCATCCCAAATCTTAGGCTCTTTCCACTCCTTATTCCATAGTCCATCGATTCTTTACCCAAAACTTGAAAACTTCACAACACAAAACTCAACAGAAAACTCGTAAGCTCCATTAGTATAAGAAAATAAATCATCACTTAGGTACTGTTATGAACTCATTCTAAATTCATATTGGTGTAATATATAATGAATTCCAACTTCCCTATGGTTCATACCCTCCGATAGTACTCATAGATTCATCAAAATAAGCAAACAGCACATAGAAAACAGAATCTGTCAAAAACAGAACAATCTATAGTAATCTGTATCAAACATATACTTATGGAACTCCAAAAATCCTACCAAATTAGGAAGTCCTAATAAATCTGTGGAACAATCCATAGCAAAAATAATAATATCAAAAACACATTTTTGTGAATTATCAAAACTAATTTACTGTGTGCAAAAGTTTGTGATTTTCAGCAGGATCAACACAACTATCACCGTAAGTTACCCTAAAGGTCTTACTTGGCACTCTATTGAAACAAAAGATATAAAACAAGATTACTACAGTAGCATAATCATGTGAACACACAAAAATAGTAAAGTTAAATATTGGGTTGTCTCCCAACAAGCGCTTTTCTTTAATGCCTTTTAGCTAGGCATGATGATGACAATGATGCTCACATAAAACATAAGAATTGAAACATAACGGGAGCATAATGAAGCATGTGACTAGCACATTTAAGCCTAACCCACTTCCTATGCATAGGGATTTTGTGAGAAAACAACTTATGGGAACAATAATCAACTAGCATAGGAAGGTAAAACAAGCATAGCTTCAAGATTTTCAACACATAGAGGGGAAACTTGATATTACTGCAATTCCTACAAGCATATGTTCCTCCCTCATAATAATTTTCAGTAGCATCATGAATGAATTCAACAATATAACCAGCGCCTAAAGCATTCTTTTCATGATCTACTTGCATAGAAAATTTATTACTCTCCACATAAGCAAACTTCTTCTTTATGGCATACGTATCATCTCAATAATCATCATAAATAGGAGGCATGCTTTAATCATAATACATTTGCTCATCAAAACTTGGGGGACAAAAAATATCATCTTCATCAAACATAGCTTCCCCAAGCTTGTGATTTGCATATCATTAGCATCATGGATATCCAAGGAATTCATACTAACAACATTGCAATCATGCTCATCATACAAAGATCTAGTACCAAACATTTTAATGCATTCTTCTTCTAGCAATTGAGCACAATTTTCCTTTCCATCATTCTCACGAAAGATATTAAAAAGATGAAGTGTATAAGGAAAACTCAATTCCATTTTTTTGTAGTTTCCTTATATAGACTAAACTAGTGATAAAACAAGAAACAAAACGATTCGATTACAAGATCTAAAGATATACCTTCAAGCACTCACCTCCCCAGCAACGGTGCCAGAAAAGAGCTTCATGTCTACTACACAACCTTCTTCTTGTAGACGTTGTTGGGCCTCCAAATGCAGAGGTTTGTAGGACAGTAGCAAATTTCCCTCAAGTGGATGACCTAAGGTTTATCAATCCGTGCGAGGCATAGGATGAATATGGTCTCTCTCAAACAACCCTGCAACCAAATAACAAAGAGTCTCTTGTGTCCCCAACACACCCAATACAATGGTAAATTGTATAGGTGCACTAATTTGGCGAAGAGATGGTGATACAAGTGCAATATGGATGGTAGATATAGGTTTTTGTAATCTGAAAATATAAAAACAGCAAGGTAACTAATGATAAAAGTGAGTGTAAACGGTATTGCAATGCTAGGAAACAAGGCATAGGGTTCATAATTTCACTAGTGCAAGTTCTCTCAACAATAATAACATAACTGGATCATATAACTATCCCTCAACATGCAACAAATAGTCACTCAAAAGCCACTAATAGCAGAGAACAAAGGAAGAGATTATGGTAGGGTACTAAACCACCTCAAAGTAATCCTTTCTGCTCGATCTATTCAAGAGTCCGTAGTAAAATAACATGAAGCTGTTCTTTCCGTTCAATCTATCATAGAGTTCATACTGGAATAACACCTTAAGACACAAATCAACCAAAACCCTAATGTCACCTAGATACTCCAATGTCACCTCAAGTATCCGTGGGCATGATTATACGATATGCATCACACAATCTCAGATTCATCTATTCAACCAACACAAAGTACTTCAAAGAGTGCCCCAAAGTTTCTACCGTAGAGTCAAGATGAAAACGTGTGCCAACCCCTATGCATAAGTTCATCGAACCCGCAAGTTGATCACCAAACATACAACAAGTAGATCACGTGAATATCCCATTGTCACCACAGATAAGCATAGCAAGACATACATCAAGTGTTCTCAAATACTTAAAGACTCAATCCGACAAGATAACTTCAAAGGGAAAACTCAATTCATCACAAGAGAGTAGAGGGGGAGAAACATCATAAGATCCAACTATAGTAACAAAGCTCACGATACATCAAGATCGTGCAAAGTCAAGAACACGAGAGAGAGAGAGAGAGAGAGAGAGAGAGAGAGATCAAACACATAGCTATTGGTACATACCCTCAGCCTCGAGGGTGAACTACTCCCTCCTCGTCATGGAGAGCGCCGGGATGATGAAGATGGCCATCGGTGATAGGTTTCCCCTCCGGCAGGGCACCGGAAAGGGCTCCCGAGAGGTTTTTGGTGGCTACAGAGGCTTGCGGCGGCGGAACTCCTGATCTATCTTGCTCTTTGATGTTTGAGGGCATATGGATATATATAGGCGAAAGAAGTCGGTCAGGGGAGCCACGAGGGGCCCACGAGGGTGGGGGGCGCGCCCAAGGGAGGCGGGCGCGCCTCCCTTCCTCATGGCCACCTCGAAGCTTCCCTTACATGCACTCCAAGTCCCCTGGATTGCTTCTGTTCCAAAAATAACTTTCCCGAAGGTTTCATTCCGTTTAGACTCCGTTTGATATTACTTTTCCTCGAAACACTGAAATAGGCAAGAAAACAGCAATTTGGGCTGGGCCTCCGGTTAGTAGGATAGTCCCAAAAATAATATAAAAGTGCTTAGTAAAGCCCATAAACATCCAAAACAGATAATATAATAGCATGCGTGCTTCATAAATTATAGATATGTTGGGGACGTATCATAGGTTAGTCCCAAAAATGATATAAAAATGTAAAGTAAAGCCCATAAACATCCAAAACAAGTAATATAATAGCATGGAGCAATCAAAAATTATAGATATGTTGGAGATGTAGCAAGCATCCCCAAGCTTAATTCCTGCTCGTCCTCGAGTAGGTAAATGATAAAAACAGAATTTTTGATGTGGAATGCTACCTAGCATTTTTCTCAATGTAGTTTTCTTTATCGTGGCATGAATGTTCAGATCCAAATGATTCAAGATAAAAGTTCATATTGACATAAGAGTAATAATACTTCAAGCATACTAACAAAGAAATTATGTCTTCTCGAAATAACATGGATAAAGAAAGTTTATCCCTACAAAATCATATAGTTAGGCTATGTTTCATTTTTCTCACACAAAATACTACCATCATGCACAATTCCGGTTTCATCCAAGCAATTGGTTCATACTTTTTAACGCGCTTCAGCTTTTTTAACTCTCACGCAATACATGAGCGTAAGCCATGGATATAGCACTATGGGTGGAATAGAATATGATGATGGAGGTTGTGTGGAGAAGACAAAAAAGGAGAAAGTCTCACATTGACGAGGCTAATCAACGGGATATGGAGATGCCCATCAATTGATGTCAACATGAGGAGTAGGGATTGCCATGCAACGGATGCACTAGAGCTATAAATGTATGAAAGCTCAACAAAAGAAACTAAGTGGGTGTGCATCCAACTTGCTTGCTCACGAAGACCTAGGGCATTTTGAGGAAGCCCATCGTTGGAATATACAAGCCAAGTTCTATAATGAAAAATTCCCACTAGTATATGAAAGTGACAACATAGGAGACTCTCTATATTTTGTTTTTTGGGCCTTTTCCTTTTTTTGGCCTTTCTCCTTTTTTTATTTGGCCTTTCTCTATTTTTGGCCCTTCTTTCCAAGGGTCAATGCTCTAATAATGATGATCATCACACTTCTATTTACTTACAACTCATGGATTACAACTCGATACTAGAACAAAATATGACTCTATATGAGTGCCTCCGGCGGTGTACCGGGGTGGGCAATGAATCAAGAGTGACATGTATGAAAAATTATGCATAGTGGCTTTTCTACAAATATGATGTCAACTACATGATCATGCAAGGCAATATGACAATGATGAAACGTGTCATAATAAATGAAACAGTGGAAGGTTGCCTGGCAATATATCTCGGAATGGCTATGGAAATGCCATAATAGGTAGGTATGGTGGCTGTTTTGAGGAAGATATAAGGAGGTTTATGTGTGATAGAGCGTATCGTATCACGGGATTTGGATGCACCGGCGAAGTTTGCACCAACTCTCAAGGTGAGAAAGGGAAATTCACGGTACGGTAGAGGCTAGCAATAATGGAAGGGTAAGAGTGCGTATAATCCATGGACTCACATTAGTCATAAAGAACTCATATACTTATTGCAAAAGTTTATTAGCCCTCGAAGCAAAGTACTACTACGCATGCTCCTAGGGGAAGGGTTGATAGGAGTTAACCATCACGCGATCCCGACCTCCACTCATAAGGAAGGCAATCAAAGAACACCTCATGCTTCAAATTTGTCACACGATGTTCAACAGACGTGCATGCTACGGGACTAGCTAACTTTAACACAAGTATTTCTCAATTTCATAATTACCCAACTAGCATGACTCTAACATTACCACCTTTATATCTCAAAACAATTATCAAGCATCAAATTGATCATAGTATTCAATGCACTTTCTATGATAGTTTTTATTATACCCAGCATGGATGCCCATCATATTAGGACAAATTTTATAACCAAAGCAAGTACCATGTTGTTCTAAAAGACTCTCAAGATAATATAAGTGAAGCATGAGAGATCAATAATTTCTACAAAATAAAAGCACCGTCGTGCTCTAAATAGATATATGTGAAGCACTAGAGCAAAATTATCTAGCTCAAAAGATATAAGTGAAGCACATAGAGTATTCTAATAAATTCCGATTCATGTGTGTCTCTCCCAAAAGGTGTGTACAGCAAGGATAATTGTGGTAAACTAAAAGGCAAAGACTCATATCATAGAAGAAGCTCCAAGAAAAACACATATCAACGTGGTGAATAAAAATATAGCCTCAAGTAAAGTTAGCGATAGGCGAGGACGAAAGAGGGGATGCCTTCCGGGGCATCCCCAAGCTTAGGCTCTTGGTTGTCCTTGAATATTGCCTTGGAGTGCCTTCGGCATCCCCAAGCTTAGGATCTTTCCACTCCTTATTCCATAGTCCATCGAATCTTTACCCAAAACTTGAAAACTTCACAACACAAAACTTAACAGAAAACTCGTAAGCTCTGTTAGTATAAGAAAATAAATCACCACTTTTGGTACTGTTGTGAACTTATTCTAAATTCATATTGGCGTATTTTCTACTGTATTCCAACTTCTCTATGGTTCATACCCTCCGATACTACTCATAGATTCGTCAAAATAAGCAAACAACATAATGAAAACAGAATCTGTTAAAAAAACAGAACAGTCTGTAGTAATCTGTATCATTCGAATACTTCTATAACTCCAACAATTCTGATATAAATTGGTGGGTGTGAGGAATTTGTATATTAATCATCTGCAAAAAGAATCAACCTAAAATCACTCTCCAGTAAACAATGGCAGCTAAACTCGTGAGTGCAAAAGTTTCTATCTTTACAGCAAGATCGCATAGACTTCACCCAAGTCTTCCCAAAGGTCCTACTTGGCACAAACACTAATTAAAACATAAAACCACGTCTAATCAGAGGCTAGATGAATTATTTATTACTAAACAGTTACAAAAAGCAAAGAACAAAAGTCTAACCCACTTCATATGCATAGGGATTTTGTGAGCAAACAACTTATGGGAACAATAATCAACTAGCATAGGAAGGTAAAACAAGCATAGCTTCAAGATTTTCAACACATAGAGGGGAAACTTGATATTACTGCAATTCCTACAAGCATATGTTCCTCCCTCATAATAATTTTCAGTAGCATCATGAATGAATTCAACAATATAACCAGCACCTAAAGCATTCTTTTCATGATCTACTTGCATAGAAAATTTATTACTCTCCACATAAGCAAACTTCTTATTTATGGCATACGTATCATCTCAATAATCATCATAAATAGGAGGCATGCTTTAATCATAATACATTTGCTCATCAAAACTTGGTGGACAAAAAATATCATCTTCATCAAACATAGCTTCCCCAAGCTTGTGATTTGCATATCATTAGCATCATGGATATCCAAGGAATTCATACTAACAACATTGCAATCATGCTCATCATACAAAGATCTAGTACCAAACATTTTAATGCATTCTTCTTCTAGCAATTGAGCACAATTTTCCTTTCCATCATTCTCACGAAAGATATTAAAAAGATGAAGTGTATAAGGAAAACTCAATTCCATTTTTTGTAGTTTTCTTTTATAGACTAAACTAGTGATAAAACAAGAAACAAAACGATTCGATTACAAGATCTAAAGATATACCTTCAAGCACTCACCTCCCCGGCAACGGTGCCAGAAAAGAGCTTCATGTCTACTACACAACCTTCTTCTTGTAGACGTTGTTGGGCCTCCAAATGCAGAGGTTTGTAGGACAGTAGCAAATTTCCCTCAAGTGGATGACCTAAGGTTTATCAATCCGTGCGAGGCATAGGATGAATATGGTCTCTCTCAAACAACCCTGCAACCAAATAACAAAGAGTCTCTTGTGTCCCCAACACACCCAATACAATGGTAAATTGTATAGGTGCACTAATTTGGCGAAGAGATGGTGATACAAGTGCAATATGGATGGTAGATATAGGTTTTTGTAATCTGAAAATATAAAAACAGCAAGGTAACTAATGATAAAAGTGAGTGTAAACGGTATTGCAATGCTAGGAAACAAGGCATAGGGTTCATAATTTCACTAGTGCAAGTTCTCTCAACAATAATAACATAACTGGATCATATAACTATCCCTCAACATGCAACAAATAGTCACTCAAAAGCCACTAATAGCGGAGAACAAAGGAAGAGATTATGGTAGGGTACGAAACCACCTCAAAGTAATCCTTTCTGCTCGATCTATTCAAGAGTCCGTAGTAAAATAACATGAAGCTGTTCTTTCCGTTCAATCTATCATAGAGTTCGTACTAGAATAACACCTTAAGACACAAATCAACCAAAACCCTAATGTCACCTAGATACTCCAATGTCACCTCAAGTATCCGTGGGCATGATTATACGATATGCATCACACAATCTCAGATTCATCTATTCAACCAACACAAAGTACTTCAAAGAGTGCCCCAAAGTTTCTACCGTAGAGTCAAGACGAAAACGTGTGCCAACCCCTATGCATAAGTTCATCGAACCCGCAAGTTGATCACCAAAACATACAACAAGTAGATCACGTGAATATCCCATTGTCACCACAGATAAGCACAGCAAGACATACATCAAGTGTTCTCAAATCCTTAAAGACTCAATCCGACAAGATAACTTCAAAGGGAAAACTCAATTCATCACAAGAGAGTAGAGGGGGAGAAACATCATAAGATCCAACTATAGTAACAAAGCTCATGATACATCAAGATCGTGCAAAGTCAAGAACACGAGAGAGAGAGAGAGAGAGATCAAACACATAGCTATTGGTACATACCCTCAGCCTCGAGGGTGAACTACATCCTCCTCGTCATGGAGAGCGTCGGGATGATGAAGATGGCCATCGGTGATAGGTTTCCCCTCCGGCAGGGCACCGGAAAGGGCTCCCGAGAGGTTTTTGGTGGCTACAGAGGCTTGCGGCGGCGGAACTCCTGATCTATCTTGCTCTTTGATGTTTGAGGGCATATGGAGATATATAGGCGAAAGATGTCGGTCAGGGGAGCCACGAGGGGCCCACGAGGGTGGGGGGCGCGCCCAAGGGAGGCGGGCGCGCCGCCCTTCCTCGTGGCCACCTCGAAGCTTCCCTTACATGCACTCCAAGTCCCCTGGATTGCTTCTGTTCCAAAAATAACTTTCCCGAAGGTTTCATTCCGTTTAGACTCCGTTTGATATTACTTTTCCTCGAAACACTGAAATAGGCAAGAAAACAGCAATTTGGGCTGGGCCTCCGGTTAGTAGGATAGTCCCAAAAATAATATAAAAGTGCTTAGTAAAGCCCATAAACATCCAAAACAGATAATATAATAGCATGCGTGCTTCATAAATTATAGATATGTTGGGGACGTATCATAGGTTAGTCCCAAAAATGATATAAAAATGTAAAGTAAAGCCCATAAACATCCAAAACAAGTAATATAATAGCATGGAGCAATCAAAAATTATAGATATGTTGGAGATGTAGCAAGCATCCCCAAGCTTAATTCCTGCTCGTCCTCATATAACTTCAAAGGGAAAACTCAATTCATCACAAGAGAGTACAGGGGGAGAAACATCATAAGATCCAACTATAGTAGCAAAGCTCACGATACATCAATATAACTTCAAAGGGAGGTGGGCGCATCAATATAGCATGGAGCAATAAAAAATTATAGATATGTTGGAGATGTAGCAAGCATCCCCAAGCTTAATTCATGCTCCTCCTCGAGTAGGTAAATGATAAAATCAGAATTTTTGATGTGGAATGCTACCTAGCATTTTTCTCAATGTAGTTTTCTTTATTGTGGCATGAATGTTCAGATCCAAATGATTCAAGATAAAAGTTCATATTGACATAAGAGTAATAATACTTCAAGCATACTAACAAAGCAATTATTTCTTCTCAAAATAACATGGATAAAGAAAGTTTATCCCTACAAAATCATATAGTTAGGCTATGTTTCCTTTTTGTCACACAAAATACTCCCATCATGCACAACTCCAGTTTCAGCCAAGCAATTGGTTCATACTCTTTAACGCGCTTCAGCTTTTTTAACTCTCACGCAATACATGAGCGTAAGCCATGGATATAGCACTATGGGTGGAATAGAATATGATGATGGAGGTTGTGTGGAGAAGACAAAAAAGAAGAAAGTCTCACATTGACGAGGCTAATCAATGGGATATGGAGATGCCCATCAATTGATGTCAACACGAGGAGTAGGGATTGCCATGCAACGGATGCACTAGAGCTATAAATGTATGAAAGTTCAACAAAAGAAAATAAGTGGGTGTGCATCCAACTTGCATGCTCACGAAGACCTAGGGCATTTTGAGGAAGCCCATCGTTGGAATATACAAGCCAAGTTCTATAATGAAAAATTCCCACTAGTATATGACAGTGACAACATAGGAGACTCTCTACATGAAGAACATGGTGCTACTTTCAAGCACAAGTGTGGAAAAAGATAGTAGCATTATCCCCCTTTTTTATTTTATTTTTTGGGGCCTTTTCCTTTTTTGGCCTTTCTCCTTTTTTTATTTGGCCTTTCTCTTTTTTGGCCCTTCTTTTCAAGGGACAATGCTCTAATAATGATGATCATCACACTTCAATTTACTTACAACTCATGGATTACAACTCGATACTAGAACAAAATATGACTCTATATGAGTGCCTTCGGTGGTGTACCGGGATGGGCAATGAATCAAGAGTGACTTGTATGAAAAATTATGCATAGTGGCTTTTCCATAGATACGATGTCAACTACATGATCATGCAAGGCAATATGACAATGATGAAACGTGTCATAATAAATGAAATAGTGGAAATTTGCATGGCAATATATCTCGGAAGGCCTATGGAAATGCCATAATAGGTACGTATGGTGGCTGTTTTGAGGAAGATATAAGGAGGTTTTTGTGTGATAGAGTGTATCGTATCACGGGATTTGGATGCACCGGCGAAGTTTGCACCAACTCTCAAGGTGAGAAAGGGAAATGCACGGTACCGTAGAGGCTAGCAATGATGGAAGGGTAAGAGTGCGTATAATCCATGGACTCACATTAGTCATAAAGAACTCATATACTTATTGCAAAAGTTTATTAGCCCTCGAAGCAAAGTACTACTACGCATGCTCCTAGGGGAAGGGTTGGTAGGAGTTAACCATCCCGCGATCCTGAGCTCCACTCATAAGGAAGGCAATCAAAGAACACCCCATGCTTCAAATTTGTCACACGACGTTCACCATACGTGCATGCTACGGGACTTGCCAACTTTAACACAAGTATTTCTCAATTTCATAATTACCAACTAGCATGACTCCAACATAACCACCTTTATATCTCAAAACAATTATCAAGCATCAAATTGATCATAGTATTCAATGCACTTTCTATGATAGTTTTTATTATACCCAACATGGATGCCCATCATATTATGACAAATTTTGTAACCAAAGCAAGTACCATGTTGTTCTAAAATACTCCCAAAATAATATAAGTGAAGCATGAGAGATCAATAATTTCTACAAAATAAAAGCACCGCCGTGCTCTAAAAAGATATAAGTGAAGCACTAGAGCAAAATTATCTAGCTCACAAGATATAAGTGAAGCACATAGGGTATTCTAATAAATTCCGATTCATGTGTGTCTCTCCCAAAAGGTGTGTACAGCAAGGATAATTGTGGTAAACTAAAAGGCAAAGACTCATATCATACAAGACGCTCCAAGAAAAACACATATCATGTGGTGAATAAAAAATAGCCTCAAGTAAAGTTACCGATAGATGAGGACGAAAGAGGGGATGCCTTCCGGGGCATCCCCAAGATTAGGCTCTTGGTTGTCCTTGAATATTGCCTTGGAGTGCCTTCGGCATCCCCAAGCTTAGGCTCTTTCCACTCCTTATTCCATAGTCCATCGAATCTTTACCCAAAACGTGAAAACTTCACAACACAAAACTTAACAGAAAACTCGTAAGCTCTGTTAGTATAAGAAAATAAATCACCACTTTTGGTACTGTTGTGAACTTATTCTAAATTCATATTGGTGTAATTTCTACTGTATTCCAACTTGTCGATGGTTAATACCCTCCGATACTACTCATAGATTCATCAAAATAAGCAAACAACATAATAAAAACAGAATCTGTAAAAAAAACAGAACAGTCTGTAGTAATCTGTATCATTCGAATACTTCTATAACTCCAACAATTCTGAAATAAATTGGTGGGTGTGAGGAATTTGTATATTAATCATCTGCAAAAAGAATCAAACTAAAAGCACTCTCCAGTAAACAATGGCAGCTAAACTCGTGAGCGCAAAAGTTTCTATCTTTTATAGCAAGATCGCATAGACTTCACCCAAGTCTTCCCAAAGGTCCTACTTGGCACAAACACTAATTAAAACATAAAACCACATCTAAACAGAGGCTAGATGAATTAGTTATTACTAAACAGTAGCAAAAAGCAAAGAACAAAAGTAAAATTGGGTTGCCTCCCAACAAGCGCTAACGCTTAATGCCCCTAGCTAGGCTTGATGATTTCAATGATGCTCACATAAAAGAAAAGAATTGAAACATAAAGAGAGCATCATCAATAATATGACTAGCACATTGAAGTCTAACCCACTTCACATGCATAGGGATTTTGTGAGCAAACAACTTAAGGGAACAATAATCAACTAGCATAGGAAGGCAAAACAAGCATAACTTTAAAACTTGAAACACATAGAGAGGAAACTTGATATTATTGCAATTCCTACAATCATATGTTCCTCCCTCATAATAATTTTCAGTAGCATCATGAATGAATTCAACAATATAACCATCACATAAAGCATTCTTTTCATGATCTACAAGCATAGAAAATTTACTACTCTCCACATAAGCAAATTTCTTCTCATGAATAGTAGTGGGAGCAAACTCAACAAAATAATTATCATGTGAGGCATAATCCAATTGAAAACTAAAATCATGATGACAATTTTCATGGTTATCATTATTCTTAATAGCATACAAGTCATCGCAATAATCATCATATATAGCAACTTTGTTCTCATAATCAATTGGAACCTCTTCCGAAATAGTGGATTCATCACTAAATAAAGTCATGATCTCTCCAAATCCACTTTCATAATTATCACAATAATATTCAAAATCCTCCAAAATAGTGGGATCATTTCTTCCTAAAGTTTACACTCTTCCAAACCCACTTTCATCAATATAATCATCATAAATAGGAGGCATGCTTTCATCATAATAAATATGCTCATCAAAACTTGGGGGGACTAAACATATCATCTTAATCAAACATAGCATACCCAAGCTTGTGGCTTTGCATATCATTAGCATCATGGGTATTCAAAGAATTCATACTAACAACATTGCAATCATGCTCATCATTCACATATTTTATGCCAAGCATTCTATGTAATTCTTCTTCTAGTACTTGAGCACAATTTTTCTTCCCATCATTTTCACGAAAGACATTAAAAAGATGAAGCATATGAGGCAAACTTAATTCCTTTTTTTGTAGTTTTATTTTATAAACTGAACTAGTGATAAAACAAGAAACTAAAACATTCGATTGCAAGATCTAAAGATATACCTTCAAGCACTCACCTGCCCGACAACGGTGCCAGAAAAGAGCTTGATGTCTACTACGCAACTTTCTTATAGTAGACGTTGTTGGGCCTCCAATCGCAGAGGTTGTAGGGCAGTAGCAAATTTCCCTCAACTGGATTACCTAAGGTTTATCAATCCGTGGAAGGTGTAGGATGAAGATGGTCTCTCTCAAACAACCTTGCAACCAAATAACAAAGAGTCTCTTTAGTCCCCAACAAACCCAATACAATGGTGAATTGTATAGGTGCACTAGTTCGGCGAAGAGATGGTGATACAAGTACAATATGGATGGTAGATATAGGTTTTTGTAATCTGAAAATATAAAAACAGCAAGGTAGCAAGCGATAACAGTGAGCGTAAACGGTATTGCAATGTTAGGAAACAAGGCTTATGGTTCATACTTTCACTAGTGCAAGTTCTCTCAACAATAATAACATAACTGGATCATATAACTATCCCTCAACATGCAACAAAGAGTCACTCCAAAGTCACTAATAGCGGAGAACAAACAAAGAGATTATTGTAGGGTACGAAACCACCTCAAAGTTATCCTTTCTGATCGATCTATTCAAGAGTCCGTAATAAAATAACATGAACCTATTCTTTCCGTTCGATCTATCATAGAGTTCGTACTAGAATAACACCTTAAGACACAAATCAACCAAAACCCTAATGTCACCTAGATACTCCATTGTCACCTCAAGTATCCGTGGGCATGATTATACGATATGCATCACACAATCTCAGATTCATCTATTCAACCATCACAAAGAACATCAAAGAGTGCCCCAAAGTTTATATCAAAGAGTCAAGACGAAAACGTGTGCCAACCCCTATGCATAGATTCCCAAGGTCACGGAAACCGCAAGTTGATCACTAAAACATACATCAAATGAATCAATAGAATACCCCATTGTCACTATAGGTATCCCACGCAATGCGTACATCAAGTGTTCTCAAATCCTTAAAGACTCAATCCGATAAGATAACTTAAAAGGGAAAACTCAATCCATTACAAGAAGGTAGAGGGGAGAAACATCATAAGATCCAACTATAATAGCAAAGCTTGCGATACATCAAGATCGTGCCAAATCAAGAACATGAGAGAGAGAGAGAGATCAAACACATAGCTACTGGTACATACCCTCTGACCCGAGGGTGAACTACTCCCTCCTCGTCATGGAGAGCGCCGGATGATGAAGATGGCCACCGGTGAGGGATCCCCCCTCCGGCAGGGTGCCGGGAATAGGGTCCCGATTGGTTTTTGGTGGCTACAAAGGCTTGCGGCGGTGGAACTCCTGATCTATTGTGCTCCTGGATGTTTTTGGGGTACGTAGATATATATAGGAGGAAGAAGTAGGTCGGTGGAGCCACGAGGGGCCCACGAGGGTGGGGGCGCGCCCAACCCCCTAGGGCGCGCCTTGCACCCTCGTGGCCGCCTCGGCTGCTTCTTGACATCCACTCCAAGTCTCCTGGACTGCGTTTGTTCCAAATAGATCACTCCCGAAGGTTTCATTCCATTTGGACTCTGTTTGATATTCCTTTTCTTCGGAACACTGAAATAGGCAAAAAAACAACAATTCCGGTTGGGCCTCCGGTTAGTAGGTTAGTCCCAAAAATGATATAAAAGTGTAAAGTAAAGCCCATTAACATCCAAAACAAGTAATATAATAGCATGGAGCAATCAAAAATTATAGATACGTTGGAGACGTATCACTATTCTCCAGGCAATCCAACCATAGGTTTGGTTCGTGATATTTTGATGTTCGGAAGCGACTCTTTTGCAGGCAACTTTCCCATCACTGTGGCATTACTATGGGTGAGACTGATGAGGCAGTAGTCCACTCGTCCTCTCGCCACAGATCACACCCGCTTCAATCTCTGGTTGCACGGTTGTTGGGACCAGATGCGTTCATGCGCTAATGCCGGGAAAATCAAACCTACCGACCATGGCGCGACCACTTACAACCTAAATCATGTACTAACTACTAGACTACTACCGCAACTTGTAAGGATGGCGATGGGTCGGGTTTGGATCGGGTTAAACATTATCAAATCCATATCAATATCCATGAAGACAGTCTTTGCCCGTCCATGAAAAAATCCATGGATGAAAAATTGTGTCCATGTCCAAACTTGATGGATATCCATATCCACTAGATTTCCATTGGGTCCTTTCAAGACAGATAAATAAGACATAACACAAGGTTGATACGTCTCTAACGTATCTATAATTTTTTATTGTTCCATGCTATTATATTACCCCTTTTGGATGTTTATGGGCTTTATTTTACACATTTATATCATTTTTGGGACTAACCTACTAACTGGAGGCCCAGCCCGTATTGCGGTTTTTTTTTGCCTATTTCAGTATTTCGAAGAAAAAGGAATATCAAACGGAGTCCAAACGGAATGAAACCTTCGGGAGCGTGATTTTTGGAACGAACGTGATCCGGAGGACTTGGAGTGCAAGTCAAGAAGCAGCCGAGGCTCCGACGAGATAGGAGGCCCCCCCTGTAGGGCGCGCCCCCATGTCTCATGGGCCCCTCGGGCGGCCACCGACGTACTTCTTCCTCCGATATATACCTACGTACCCCGAAAACATCCAGGAGGCACCTGAAACACAATTTCCACCACCGTAACCTTCTGTATCCGCGAGATCCCATCTTGGAGATGTCGTCGGTGTTCTGCCGGAGGAGGAATCCACCATGGAGGGCTTCTACATCAACATCCTTTACCCTCCTATGAGTTGTGAGTAGTTTACCACAGACCTTCGGGTCCATAGTTATTAGCTAGATGGCTTCTTCTCTCTTTTTGGATCTCAATACAATGTTCTCCCCATCTCTTGTGGAGTTCTATTCGATGTAATCTCTTTTTGCGGTGTGTTTGTCGAGACCCGATGAATTGTGGGTTTATGATCAGATTTATCTATGGATAATGATTGAATCTTCTCTTAATTCTTTTATATGATTGAGTTATCTTTGCAAGTCTCTTCGAATTATCGGTTTGGTTTGGCCTACTAGATTGATATTTCTTGCCATGGGAGAAGTGCTTAGCTTTGGATTCAATCTTGCGGTGTTCTTACCCAGTGACAGAAAGGGTTGCAAGACACGTATTGTATTGTTGCCATAGAGGATAAAAAGATGGGGTTTATATCATATTGCTTGAGTTTATCCCTCTACATCATGTCATCTTGCTTAATGCGTTACTCTATTCTTATGAACGTAATACTCTAGATGCAGGCAGGAGTCGGTCGATGTGTGGAGTAATAGTAGTAGATGCAGGCAGGAGTCGGTCTACTTGTTATGGACATGATGCCTATATACATGATCATGCCTAGATAATCTCATAATTATTCGCTTTTCTATCAATTGCTCGACAGTAATTTGTTCACCCACCGTAATACTTATGCTATCTTGAGAGAAGCCTCTAGTGAAACCTATGGCCCCGGGTCTATCTCCTATCATTTTTGCCCCTAATCTACTTTTATTTGCATCTTTATTTTCTGCATCTATATTATAAAATACCAAAAATATATTTATCTTATCATATTATCTCTATCAGATCTCACTTTCGCAAGTGGCCGTGAAGGGATTGACAACCCCTTTGTCGTGTTGGTTGCGAGTTCTTTGTTTGTTTGTGTAGGTTCGTGGGACTTGTTGAGAAGCCTCCTACTGGATTGATACCTTGGTTCTCAAAAACTGAGGGAAATACTTATGCTACTATTGCTACATCACCCTCTCCTCTTCGAGGAAAACCAAAGCAAGCTCAAGATATAGCAAGAAGGATTTCTGGCGCCGTTGTCGGGGAGGTCTTCGCTCAAGTCAAGACATATCAAGTACCCATCACAAACTCATCTCCCTCGCATTTACATTATTTGCCATTTGCCTCTCGTTTTCCTCTCCCCCACTTCACCTTTGCCGTTTTATTCGCCCTCTCTTTCCCAATCTCCTCCTCTCTTTTCCGCTTGCCTTTTTGTGTTTGCTTGTGTGTTGGATTACTTGTTGCCATGGCGCAAGATAATACCAAATTGTGTGATTTCTCGAATACCAATAATAATGATTTCCATAGTACTCCGATTGCCCCTCTTAATGATGTTGAGTCTTGTGAAATCAATGCTGCTTTGCTGAATCTTGTTATGAAATATCAATTTGCCGGCCTTCCTAGTGAAGATGCCGCTACTCATCTAAACAACTTTGTTGATTTGTGTGGTATGCAAAATAAGAAAGATACGGATAACAATATTGTCAAATTAAAGTTATTTCCATTTTCACTTAGAGATCGTGCTAAAGTTTGGTTTTAGTCTTTGCCTAAAAATAGGATTCATTCTTGGAACAAGTGCAAAGATGCTTTTATCTCTAAATATTTTCCTCCCGCTAAGATCATCAGTCTTAGGAACGATATTATGAATTGTAAACAACTTGATCATGAGCATGTTGCAAAATCTTGGGAAAGAATGAAATTGATGCTTCGCAATTGCCCTACTCATGCTTTGAATTTATGGATGATCATACAAAAAATTTATGTCGGTTTGAACTTTGCTTCTAGAAATCTCTTAGATTCTGTCGCGGGAGGCACGTTTGTGGAAATCACGTTAGGAGATGCTACAAAACTTCTTGATAATATTATGGCTAATTATTCTCAATGGCACACCGAAAGATCTTCTAGTAAAAAAGTGCATGCTATAGAAGAAATCAATGTTTTGAGTGGAAAGATGGATGAAATTATGAAATTGTTTGCTACTAAAAACACTCCTCTTGATCCCAAGGATATGCCTTTGTCTTCCTTGATTGAGAATAATAATGAATCTATGGATGTGAATTTTGTTGGTAGGAATAGTTTTGGAAACAATGCTTATAGAGGAAACTTTAATGCTAGACCGTTCCCTAGTAATTCCTCTAATAATTATGGAAATTCCTAAAATAATTATTATGGTAATTTTGATAAGCTGCCCTCTGATTTTGAGAATAGCATCACAGAATTTACTATTTCTCAAAAGAATTTTAATGCTTTGCTTGAAGAAAATTTGCTCAAAGTTGACGATTTGGCTAGGAATGTTGATAGACTTTCGCTTGATGTTGATTCTCTTAAACTTAGATCTTCTCCTTCTAAGCATGATATCAATGAGTCTCTCAAGGTAATGAGAATTTCCATTGATGAGTGTATGGAAAGAACCGCTAGATTGCGTGCTAAAAAAGATAACTTTATAAAAGCGTGTTCTTCCAGTTTCCATGAAAATAATAATGAGGATCTTAAAGTTATTGATGTGTCTCCTATTAGATCTATGTTTTTCAATATGAATTTTGATGATCATGGGACTGATGATGAATCAACTTTGCCTAGAAGGCGTCCCAAAAATTTGGAGTCTTTAGATTTTGATGCTAATTTTGGTAAAAGTGAGATCGGAGAAGTCACAACTTTAAATACTATTGAACCCACTATCTCGGATTTCAAGGAATTTGATTATGATAATTGTTCTTTAAAAGGTTGTATTTCCTTGTTGCAATCCGTTGTTAATTCTCCTCATGCTTATAGTCAAAACAAAGCTTTTACCAAACACATTGTTGATGCCTTGATGCAATCTTATGATGAAAAACTTAATTTGGAAGTTTCTATACCTAGAAATCTTAATGATGAGTGGGAACCTAATATAAAGATTAGAATTAAAGATCATGAGTGTTTTGCTTTGTGTGATTTGGGTGCTAGTGTTTCCATGATTCTGAAAACTTTATGTGATATTCTAGGCTTCCATGATCTTGATGATTGCTCGTTAAATTTGCACCTTGCGGATTCCACCATTAAAAAGCCAATGTGAAGGATCAATGATGTTCTTATTGTTGCAAATAGAAATTTGGTGCCCGTTGATTTTATCATTCTTGATATAGATTGCAATCTTTCTTGCCCTATTATTCTTGGTAGACCTTTCCTTAGAACGATTGGTGCGATTATTGATATGAAGGAAGGGAATATTAGATTCCAATTTCCATTAAAGAAAGGCATGGAGAACTTTCCAAGAAAGAAAGTCAAAATACCTTATGAATCTATCATGCGGGCTACTTATGAATCAAGTGCCAAAGATGGCACTCGTTAGATCTATCTTTGCTTTTATGCCTAGCTAGGGGCATTAAACGATAGCGCTAGTTGGGAGGCAACCCAATTTTTCTTTATGTTCTTTGTTTTTGCTCCTGTTTAGTAATAAATTTTGCTTCTAATTTCTGTTTAGATGTGTTTTTATCTTTTAATTAGTGTTTGTGCCAAGTAGAACCTATAGGATAAACTATGATGTTAGTTGATTTGATTCTGCTGAAAAACAGAAACTTTGTGATCACGAGAAAACAATCAATAAATCACAGAAACGAGATTTTGCATTGATTCTTTTTGATTCTGATCAATAAACAAATTTTCCAGTACGTCCTATTTTGGTAGGATTTTTAGAGTTACAAAAGTTTGTGTTAGTTACAGATTGCTACAGACTGTTCTGTTTTTGACATATTCTGTTTTTCATGTGTTGTTTGCTTATTTTGATGCATCTATGGCTAGTAAAATAGTTTATAAACCATAGAGAAGTTGGAATACAGTAGGTTTAACACCAAAATAAATAAATAATGAGTTAATTACAGTACCTTATGTGGTGGTTTTGTTTTCTTTCACTAACGGAGCTTATAAGATTTCCTGTTGAGTTTTGTGTTGTGAAGTTTTCAAGTTTGGGGTAAAGCTTTTATGCACTATGGAATAAAGGGTGGCAAGATCCTAAGCTTGGGGATTCCCAAGGCACCCCAAGATATTCAAGGATAGCCAAAAGCCTAAGCTTGGGGATGCCCCGGGAAGGCATCCTCTCTTTCGTCTTCGTTCATTGGTAACTTTACTTAGAGCTATATTTTTATTCGCCACATGATATGTGTTTTCCTTGAAGCGTCGTGTATTATATTAGTATTTGATTTTTAGTTTACCACAATCATCCTTGCTGTACACACCTTTTTGGAGAAGCCTATTTGATTAGAATTTGCTAGAATACTCTATGTGCTTCACTTATATCATTTGAGCTTGATAGTTTTTGCTCTAGTACTTCACTTATATCCTTTAGAGCACGGTGGTGTCTTAATTTTGGAGAAATTGTTAGTCTCTCATGCTTCACTTATATTATTTTGAGAGTCTCTTAGAACAAATCAACCAAAACCCTAATGTCACCTAGATACTCCAATGTCACCTCAAGTATCCGTGGGCATGATTATACGATATGCATCACACAATCTCAGATTCATCTATTCAACCAACACAAAGTACTTCAAAGAGTGCCCCAAAGTTTCTACCGGAGAGTCAAGACGAAAACGTGTGCCAACCCCTATGCATAAGTTCATCGAACCCGCAAGTTGATCACCAAAACATACATCAACTAGATCACGTGAATATCCCATTGTCACCACAAATAAGCACGGCAAGACATACATCAAGTGTTCTCAAATCCTTAAAGACTCAATCCGACAAGATAACTTCAAAGGGAAAACACAATTCATCACAAGAGAGTAGAGGGGGAGAAACATCATAAGATCGAACTATAGTAGCAAAGCTCACGATACATCAAGATCGTGCAAAGTCAAGAACACGAGAGAGAGAGAGAGAGGGAGAGAGATATCAAACACATAGCTACTGGTACATACCCTCAGCCTCGAGGGTGAACTACTCCCTCCTCGTCATGGAGAGCGTCGGGATGATGAAGATGGCCACCGGTGATGGGTTCCCCCTCCAGCAGGGCACCGGAAAGGGCTCCCGAGAGATTTTGGTGGCTACAGAGGCTTGCGGCGGCGGAACTCCCGATCTATCTTGCTCTTTGACGTTTTTAGGGTATACGGAGATATATAGGCGAAAGAAGTCGGTCAGGGGAGCCACGAGTGGCCCATGAGGGTGGGGGGCGCGCCTCCCTGCCTCGTGGCCACCTCGAAGCTTCCCTTACAAGCACTCGAAGTCCCCTAGATTGCTTCTGTTCCAAAAATAACTTTCCCGAAGGTTTCATTCCGTTCGGACTGCGTTTGATATTACTTTTCCTCGAAACACTGAAATAGGCAAGAAAACAGCAATTTGGGTTGGGCCTCCGGTTAGTAGGTTAGTCCCAAAAGTAATATAAAAGTGCTTAGTAAAGCCAATAAACATCCAAAACAGATAATATAATAGCATGAATGCTTCATAAATTATAGATACGTTGGAGACGTATCATAGGTTAGTCCCAAAAATGATATAAACGTGTAAAGTAAAGCCCATAAACATCCAAAACAAGTAATATAATAGCATGGAGCAATCAAAAATTATAGATACATTGGAGATGTAGCAAGCATCCCCAAGCTTAATTCCTGCTCGTCCTCGAGTAGGTAAATGATAAAAACAAAAAATTTGATGTGGAATGCTACGTAGCATTTTTCTCAATGTAGTTTTCTTTATTGTGGCATGAATGTTCAGATCCAAATGATTCAAGATAAAAGTTCATATTGACATAAGAGTAATAATACTTCAAGCATACTAACAAAGCAATTATGTCTTCTCAAAATAACATGGATAAAGAAAGTTTATCCCTACAAAATCATATAGTTAGGCTATGCTTCATTTTTGTCACACAAAATACTCCCATCATGCACAACTCTAGTTTCAGCCAAGCAATTGGTTCATACTTTTTAACGCGCTTCAGCTTTTTTAACTCTCACACAATACATGAGCGTAAGCCATGGATATAGCACTACAGGTGGAATAGAATATGATGATGGAGGTTGTGTGGAGAAGACAAAAAAGAGAAAGTCTCATGTTGACGAGGCTAATCAACGGGGTATGGAGATGCCCATCAATTGATGTCAACATGAGGAGCAGGGATTGCCATGCAACAGATGCACTAGAGCTACAATATGTATGAAAGCTCAACAAAAGAAACTAAGTGGGTGTGCATCCAACTTGCTTGCTCACGAAGACCTAGGGCATTTTGAGGAAGCCCATCGTTGGAATATACAAGCCAAGTTCTATAATGAAAAATTCCCACTAGTATATGAAAGTGACAACATAGGAGACTCTCTATATGAAGAACATGGTGCTACTTTCAAGCACAAGTGTCGAAAAAGATAGTAGCATTATCCCCCTTTTTATTTTCTTTTTTTGGGCCATTTCCTTTTTTTGGCCTTTCTCCTTTTTTTATTTGGCCTTTCTCTTTTTTTTGTCCCTTCTTTTTCAAGGGACAATGCTCTAATAATGATGATCATCACACTTCTATTTACTTACAACTCATGGATTACAACTCGATACTAGAATAGAATATGACTCTATATGAGTGCCTCCGGTGGTGTACCGGGATGGGCAATGAATCAAGAGTGACATATATGAAAAATTATGCATAGTGGCTTTTCCACAGATACGATGTCAACTACATGATCATGCAAGGCAATATGACAATGATGAAACGTGTCATAATAAATGAAACAGTGGAAATTTGCATGGCAATATATCTCGGAAGGGCTATGGAAATGCCATAATAGGTAGGTATGGTGGCTGTTTTGAGGAAGATATAAGGAGGTTTATGTGTGATAGAGCGTATCGTATCACGGGATTTGGATGCACCGGCGAAGTTTGCACCAAGTCTCAAGGTGAGAAAGAGAAATGCACGGTACCGTAGAGGCTAGCAATGATGGAAGGGTAAGAGTGCGTATAATCCATGGACTCACATTAGTCATAAAGAACTCATATACTTAGTGCAAAAGTTTATTAGCCCTCGAAGAAAAGTACTACTATGCATGCTCCTAGGGGAAGGGTTGGTAGGAGTTAACCATCGCGCGATCCCGACCTCCACTCATAAGGAAGGCAATCAAAGAACACCCCATGCTTCAAATTTGTCACACGACTTTCACCATACGTGCATGCTACGGGACTTGCCAACTTTAACACAAGTATTTCTCATTTTCATAATTAACCAACTAGCATGACTCTAACATTACCACCTTTATATCTCAAAACAATTATCAAGCATCAAATTGATCATAGTATTCAATGCACTTTCTATGATAGTTTTTATTATACCCAACATGGATGCCCATCATATTAGGACAAATTTTATAACCAAAGCAAGTAGCATGCTGTTCTAAAAGACTCTCAAATTAATATAAGTGAAGCATGAGAGATCAATAATTTCTACAAAATAAAAGCACCACCGTGCTCTAAATATTTATAAGTGAAGCACTAGAGCAAAATTATCTAGCTCAAAAGATATATGTGAAGCACATAGAGTATTCTAATAAATTCTGATTCATGTGTGTCTCTCCCAAAAGGTGTGTACAGCAAGGATAGTTGTGGTAAACTAAAATTCAAAGACTCATATCATAGAAGACGCTCCAAGAAAAACACATATCATGTGGTGAATAAAATTATAGCCTCAAGTAAAGTTAACGATAGGCGAGGACGAAAGAGGGGATGCCTTCCGGGGCATCCCCAAGCTTAGGCTCTTGGTTGTCCTTGAATATTGCCTTGGAGTGCCTTCGGCATCCCCAAGCTTAGGCTCTTTCACTCCTCATTCCATAGTCCATCGAATCTTTACCCAAAACTTGAAAACTTCACAACACAAAACTTAACAGAAAACTCGTAAGCTCTGTTAGTATAAGAAAATAAATCACCACTTTTGGTAATCTTGTGAACTTATTCTAAATTCATATTGGCGTATTTTCTACTGTATTCCAACTTCTCTATGGTTCATACCCTCCGATACTACTCATAGATTCGTCAAAATAAGCAAACAACATAATGAAAACAGAATCTGTTAAAAAAACAGAACAGACTGTAGTAATCTGTATCATTTGAATACTTCTGTAACTCCAACAATTCTAAAATAAGCTGGTGGGCGTGAGGAAATTGTATATTAATCATCTGCAAAAAGAATCAACCTAAAATCGCTCTCAAGTAAACAATGCCAGTTAAACTCGTGAGCGCAAAAGTTTTTATCTTTTATAGCAAGATTGCATAGACTTCACCCAAGTCTTCCCAAAGGTCCTACTTGGCACAAACACTAATCTAAACATAAAACCACATTTAAACAGAGGCTAGATGAATTAGTTATTACTAAATGGTAGCAAAAAGCAAAGAACAAAATTAAAATTGGGTTGCCTCCCAACAAGCGCTAACGCTTAATGCCCCTAGCTAGGCTTGATGATTTCAATGATGCTCACATAAAAGATAAGAATTGAAACATAAAGAGAGCATCATGAAGAATATGACTAGCACATTTATGTCTAACCCACTTCATATGCATAGGGATTTTGCGAGCAAACAACTTATGGGAACAATAATCAACTAGCATAGGAAGGCAAAACAAGCATAACTTTAAAACTTTAAACACATAGAGAGGAAACTTGATATTATTGCAATTCCTACAATCATATGTTCCTCCCTCATAATAATTTTCAGTAGCATCATGAATGAATTCAACAATATAACCATCACATAAAGCATTCTTTTCATGATCTACAAGCATAGAAAATTTACTACTCTCCACATAAGCAAATTTCTTCTCATGAATAGTAGTGGGAGCAAACTCAACAAAATAATTATCATGTGAGGCATAATCCAATTGAAAACTAAAATTACCATGACAATTTTCATGGTTATCATTATTCTTAATAGCATACAAGTCATCACAATAATCATCATAGATAGCAACTTTGTTCTCATAATCAATTGGAACCTCTTCCGAAATAGTGGATTCATCACTAAATAAAGTCATGACCTATCCAAATCCACTTGCATAATTATCACAATAATATTGAACATCCTCCAAAATAGTGGGATCATTTCTTCCTAAAGTTGACACTCTTCCAAACCCACTTTCATCAATATAATCTTCATAAATAGGAGGCATGCTTTCATCATAATAAATATTCTCATCAAAACTTGGGGGGACTAAACATATCATCTTCATCAAACATAGCATCCCCAAGCTTGTGGCTTTGCATATCATTAGCATCATGGGTATTCAAAGAATTCATACTAACAACATTGCAATCATGCTCATCATTCACATAGTTTATGCCAAGCATTCTATGTAATTCTTCTTCTAGTACTTGAGCACAATTTTCCTTCCCATCATTTTCACGAAAGACATTAAAAAGATGAAGCATATGAGGCAAACTTAATTCCTTTTTTTGTATTTTTATTTTATAAACTGAACTAGTGACAAAACAAAAAACTAAAAGATTCGATTGCAAGATCTAAAGATATACCTTCAAGCACTCACCTGCCTGACAACGGCGCCAGAAAAGAGCTTGATGTCTACTATGCAACCTTTTTCTAGTAGACGTTGTTGGGCCTCCAAGTGCAGAGGTTGTAGGACAGTAGCAAATTTCCCTCAAGTGGATTAGCTAAGGTTTATCAATCCGTGGGAGGCGTAGGATGAAGATGGTCTCTCTCAAACAACCCTGCAACCAAATAACAAAGAGTCTCTTTAGTCCCCAACACACCCAATACAATGGTGAATTGTATAGGTGCACTAGTTCGGTGAAGAGATGGTGATACAAGTACAATATGGATGGTAGATTTAGGTTTTTGTAATCTGAAAATATAAAAACAGCAAGGTAGCAAGTGATAAAAGTGAGCGTAAACGGTATTGCAATGCTAGGAAACAAGGCTTATGGTTCATACTTTCACTAGTGCAAGTTCTCTCAACAATAATAACATAACTAGATCATATAACTATCCCTCAACATGCAATAAAGAGTCACTCCAAAGTCACTAATAGCGGAGAACAAACGAAGAGATTATTATAGGGTACGAAACCTGTTGGGGAACGTAGTAATTTCAAAAAAATTCCTACATACACGCAAGATCATGGTGATGGCATAGCAACGAGAGGGGAGAGTGTTGTCCACGTACCCTCGTAGACCGTAAGCGGAAGCATTATGACAACGCGGTTGATGTAGTCGTACGTCTTCACGATCCGACCGATCCAAGTACCGAACGTACGGCACCTCCGAGTTCAGCACCCGTTCAGCTCGATGACGATCCCCGGGCTCCGATCCAGCAAAGCTTCGGGGATGAGTTCCGTTAGCACGACGGCATGGTGACGATGATGATGCTCTAACGGCGCAGGGCTTCGCCTAAACTCCGTGATGATATGACCGAGGTGGAATATGGTGGAGGGGGGCACCGCACACGGCTAAGGAACGATCCGTAGATCAACTTGTGTGTCGATGGGGTGCCCCCCGCCCCCGTATATAAAGGAGCCAGGGGGGAGGAGGCGGCCAGCCAAGGAGGGCGCGCCAAGGGGGGAGTCCTACTCCCACCGGGAGTAGGACTCCCTTCTTTCCTAGTTGGAATAGGAGAAGGGGGGAAAGAGGAGGAAGAGGGGAAGGAAAGGGGGGGCGCCGCCCCCCTTCCCTTATCCTATTCGGACTAGGAAGGGGAGGGGCGCGCGGCCCCCTCCTGCCTCCTTCCCTCTTCTCCCTCGAGGCCCATGTAGGCCCAATAACCCCCCAGGGGGTTCCAATAACCTCCCGGTACTCCTGTAAAATGCCGATTTCACCCGGAACGATTCCGATGTCCAAATATAGGCTTCCAATATATCGATCTCTATGTCTCGACCATTTCGAGACTCCTCGTTACATCCGTGATCACATCCGGGACTCCGAACAAACTTCGGTACATCAAAACTTATAAACTCATAATAAAACTGTAATCATAACGTTAAGCGTGCGAACCCTACGGGTTCGAGAACTATGTAGACATGACCTAGAACTATTCTCGGTCAATAACCAATAGCGGAACCTGGATGCCCATATTGGTTCCTACATATTCTACGAAGATCTTTATCGGTCAAACCGCATAACAACATACGTTGTTCCCTTTGTCATCGGTATGTTACTTGCCCGAGATTTGATCGTCGGTATCCAATACCTAGTTCAATCTCATTACCGGCAGCCTCTTTACTTGTTCCATAATGCATCATTCTGTAACCAACTCATTTGGTCAAATTGCTTGCAAGGCTTATAAAGATGTGCATTACCGAGAGGGCCCAGAGATACCTCTCCGACAATCGGAGTGATAAAACCTAATCTCGAAATACGCCAACTCAACATGTACCTCGGAGACACCTGTAGTACTCCTTTATAATCACCCAATTACGTTGTGACGTTTGGTAGTACCCAAAGTGTTCCTCCGGTAAACGGGAGTTGCATATTTCTCATAGTTACAGGAACCTGTATAAGTCATGAAGAAAGCAATAGCAATATATTAAACGATCAAGTGCTAGGCTAACGGAATGGGTCATGTCAATCACATCATTCTTCTAATGATGTGATCCCATTAATCAAATGACAACACGTGTCTATGGTTAGGAAACATAACCATCTTTGATTAATGAGCTAGTCAAGTAGAGGCATACTAGTGACTATATGTTTGTCTATGTATTCACACATATATCATGTTCCCGGTTAATACAATTCTAGCATGAATAATAAACATTTATCATGATATGAGGAAATAAATAATAACTTTATTATTGCCTCTAGGGCATATTTCCTTCAAAACCACCTCAAAGTTATCCTTTCTGGTCGATCTATTCAAGAGTCCGTATTAAAATAAGAGGAAGCTATTCTTTCCATTCGATCTATCATAGAGTTCGTACTAGAATAACACCTTAAGACACAAATCAACCAAAACCCTAATGTCACCTAGATACTCCATTGTCACCTCAAGTATCTGTGGGCATGATTATACGATATGCATCACACAATCTCAGATTCATCTATTCAACCATCACAAAGAACTTCATAGAGTGCCCCAAAGTTTCTATCAGAGAGTCAAGACGAAAACGTGTGCCAACCCCTATGCATAGATTCCCAAGGTCACGGAAACTGCAAGTTGATCACCAAAACATACATCAAGTGAATCAATAGAATACCCCATTGTCACCATAGGTATCCCACGCAAGACATACATCAAGTGTTCTCAAATCCTTAAAGACTCAATCCGATAAGATAACTTCAAAGGGAAAACTCAAACCATTACAAGAAGGTAGAGGGGAGAAACATCATAAGATCCAACTATAATAGCAAAGCTTGCGATACATCAAGATCGTGCCAAATCAGGAATACGAGAGAGAGAGAGAGAGAGAGAGAGAGAGAGAGATCAAACACATAGCTACTGGTACATACCCTCAGCCCTGTGGGTGAACTACTCCCTCCTCATCATGGAGAGCACCAGGATGATGAAGATGGCCACCGGTGAGGGATCCCCCTCCGGCAGGGTGCCAGAATAGGGTCCCGATTGGTTTTTGGTGGCTACAAAGGCTTGCGACGGCGGAACTCCCGATCTATTGTGCTCCTGGATGTTTTTGGGCTACGTAGATATATATAGGAGGAAGAAGTAGGTCGGTGGAGCCACGAGGGGCCCACGAGGGTGGGGGCACGCCCACCCCCCTAGGGCGCGCCTTGCACCCTCGTGGCCACCTCGGCTGCTTCTTGATGTCCACTCTAAGTCTCCTGGACTGCGTTTGTTCCAAAAAGATCGCTCCCGAAGGTTTCATGCCGTTTGGACTCTGTTTAATATTTCTTTTCTTTGAAACACTGAAATAGGCAAAAAAACAGCAATTCCGGCTGGGCCTCCGGTTAGTAGGTTAGTCCCAAACATGATATAAAAGTGTAAAGTAAAGCCCATTAACATCCAAAACAAGTAATATAATAGCATGGAGCAATCAAAAATTATAGATACGTTGGAGACGTATCACTATTATCCAGACAATCCGACCATAGGTTTGGTTCGTGATATTTTGCAGTTCGGAAGCGACTCTTTTGCAGGCAACTTTCCCATCACCGTGGCAGCACTATGGGTGAGACTGATCAGACAATAGTCAACTCGTGCTCTCCCCACAGATCACACCCGCTTCAATCTCTGGTTGCACCGTTGTTGGGACCATATGCGTTCATGCGCTAATGCGAGGCAAATCAAACCTACCGACCATGGCGCGACCACTTAGCACCTAAATCATGTACTAACTGCTAGACTGCTGCCGCAACTTGTAAGGATGGCGATGGGTCGGGTTTGGATCATGTTAAACATTATCAAATCCATATAATATCCATGAAGACAGTCTTTGCCCGTCCATGAAAAAATCCATGGATGAAAAATTGTGTCCATGTCCAAACTCGATGGAAATCCATATCCACTGGATTTCCATTGGGTCCTTTCAAGACATATAAATAAGACATAACACAAGGTTAACATAAGCTCTTCCATTCTTCACCTCGTGGCAGGCTAGGCCCCACTTACGGTAAACATCAACTTATGGTAAATCAACGTCCACTAACAACCTAAGATCATTTAGTATCTATAATACATAAATAGTTTATCCCCACTAAGTCTAATTCTCTCAACATGCAGCCCTCCACATCACCAAATGCGCCACGTCATCATCCACTAGAACTATTTTGTAGCACATGCATACCCCAATTTAGTTGCTCCATCTCCAATAGTCCAATGTACATGCATACCTTTTGTTCACACATAATTACTTTCGAAAATAATAGCGTTCTGTTTAGATCATTTCATCCATATAGAATGTATCAAAAATTAATCTTTAAAATCCCACAGGAACACGCGGGAAAATCACCTAGTTTTTCTAATAGATGAGAATGACGAGTCATTTAACAAGGAGATAAAAATAAGGGGCATTGTAGTATGTTACGGAGGGGATTAAATGTCAACTAATAAAAGTTATGACAGGGATTGTGCAATTTCTTTTGCATGTTTTAGATTAAAAAGGTGTCAAATGGTAGAGGGACATGTGACTATGGGGTAGAGATAGTAGATTTTTGCCCATTAATTCATACTATGAGGTCGGGTTTGGGTATACCCACGAGTACAAGACTATATCCATGCCCTACCGATGAGTAATCGGGTCGAGTTTGGGCACCACCCATGGGCACAAAAGCATATCCAAACCATATCCATCCGGGTCGGATATCCATGGGTATCCATGTCCATGGGTAAAATTGGCATCCTTAGCAGCTTGTTAACGTGTTGGTTTTCTCTCTCTCTCTACACACACACAACCGGGACATAAAATATTCTAATAGATTAATTTACCTGCTTATATTAATTCTAATGTGTAAAAAGATATGATTTTATTTAATAAACATCTGGTTGGTACTAAGTAATTTTTGACTTACCAAAGAGGACATAACTTTATTTCACAAAAATAAATAAGAGGTGGACTTTTTAGAGTAATCTGTTAAAAAATTAGAGATGGGTGAAAATAAATCAAAACGGAGAAGGAGAATGTAACGTCCCGGACACACTCGTCGGTGGTCGTTACTCCTGGCGGGATCTAGAATGGCCCCACATATCAATACTAGTATTTTCTACGCACTTTGTCCTCACTCGTGCGCTCTCGGGAGCAACTTTCCAGTCGGTCACCCATCCTGAAATTACTCCAAGCTGAGGACGCTTAACTTTACAGTTCTTTATGAATGGGGTCTCGAAAAGAAGGAATTCCTTATTGATATGAGTAGTCTATCATCCCTAATAAGCCAGGAGTAACGACCACCGGCGGGTGTGTCTGGGGCATTACAAGTTGGTATCAGAGCCGACCCTCATGGTTACACGGATGTTTGCGGATAGGTGCGCGGTCATGTTGGTCATGACGTTCGTGACCCAGCGTATGCCGGACTGGATACACAGATGTATGTGCCAAGAGGGAACGTTCCTGTGGCCCGACGAGGACGTTGGTTCCTCCAAGTGGGGGTGTATTTGATAGCCTGGCTTATTAGGAATGATAGATGATACGTCTCCAACGTATCTATAATTTTTATTGTTCCATGTTATTATATAACCTATTTTGGATGTTTATGGGCTTTATTTTACACTTTTATATCATTTTTGGGACTAACCTACTAACCGGAGGCCCAGCCCACATTGTTGTTTTCTTGCCTATTTTAGTGTTTCAAAGAACAGGAACATCAAACGGAGTCCAAACGGAATGAAACCTTCGGGAGTGTGATTTTTGGAACGAACATGATCCGGGAGACTTGGAGTACAAGCCAGGGAAGCTTCGAGGAGGCCAGGAGATAGGAGGGCCCCCCCTACTGGGCGCGCCCCCTTGTCTCGTGGGCCCCTCGAGCATCCCCCGACCGACTTCTTTCACCTATATATCTCCATATACCCCGAAAACATCAGAACGGAAGATAGATCAGGAGTTCCGCTGGCACAAGCCTCCGTAGCCACCAAAAGTCAATCGGGACCCTATTCCTGCACCCTGCTGGAGGGGGGATCCCTCACCGGTGGCCATCTTCATCATCCCGATGCTCTCCATGATGAGGAGGGAGTAGTTCACCCTCGGGGCTGAGGGTATGTACTAGTAGCTATGTGTTTGATATCTCTCTCTCTCTCTCATGTTCTTGATTTGGCACGATCTTGATGTATCGCATGTTTTGCTATTATAGTTGGATCTTATGATGTTTCTCCCCTCTACCTTCTTGTAATGGATTGAGTTTTCCCTTTGAAGTTATCTTAGCAGATTGAGTCTTTAAGGATTTGAGAACACTTGATGTATGTCTTGCTGTGCTTATCTGTGGTGACAATGGGATATTTGCATGATCTACTTGATATATGTTTTGGTGATCAACTTGCGGGTTCTATGAACTTATGCATAGGGGTTGGCACATGTTTTCGTCTTGACTCTCCGGTAGAAACTCTGGGCACTCTTTGAAGTACTTTGTGTTGGTTGAATAGATGAATCTGAGATTGTGTGATGCATATCGTATAATCATACCCACAGATACTTGAGGTGACAATGGAGTATCTAGGTGACATTAGGGTTTTGGTTGATTTTTGTCTTAAGGTGTTATTCTAGTATGAACTCTATGATAGATTGAGCGGAAAGAATAGTTTCATGTTATTTTACTATGGACTCTTGAATGGATAGAACAGAAAGGATAACTTTGAGGTGGTTTCGTACCCTACCATAATCTCTTCGTTTGTTCTCCGCTATTAGTTGCTTTGGAGTGACTCTTTGTTGCATGTTGAGGGATAGTTATATGATCCGATTATGTTATTATTGTTGAGAGAACTTGCACTAGTGAAAGTATGAACCTTAGGCCTTGTTTCCTAGCATTGCAATACCGTTTACGCTCACTTTTATCATTAGTTACCTTGCTGTTTTTATAATTTCAGATTACAAATACTCGTATCTACCATCCATATTGCACTTGTATCACCATCTCTTCACCGAACTAGTGCACCTATACAATTTACCATTGTATTGGGTGTGTTGGGGACACAAGAGACTCTTTGTTATTTGGTTGCAGGGTTGTTTGAGAGAGACCATCTTCATCCTACGCCTCCCACGGATTGATAAACCTTAGGTCATCCACTTGAAGGAAATTTGCTACTGTCCTACAAACCTCTGCACTTGGAGGCCCAACAACGTCTACAAGAAGAAGGTTGTGTAGTATACATCAATAGACTACTCATATCAATAAGGAATTCCTTATTTTCTGGAAGCCCATTTGGACAGAACTCCAAAGTTAAGCATGCTCAGCTTGGAGTAATTTCAGGATGGGTGACCGACCGGGAAGTTGCTCCCGGGTGCGCACGAGTGAGGACAAAGTGCATAGAAAAGACTAGTATTGATCTGTGGGGCCAGTCTAGATCCCGCCAGGAGTAATGACCACCGGCTGGTGTGTCTGGGGCGTTACAGAGAACAAGGAGGGACAATGTATGTTATGTTTTTTAAACGATGACAATTCCAAATTTATGGGCAACCTCTAACGAAGATAAGAGAATAATATTACTTGGATTACATTAGCCTCAGGTCCTTTTCACCACTAATTCCATAATTATCTTTTAACTAGCAAAAGAGTCTGTGTGTTGCAATGGAAAAAAATATTCCACGTCCCTAATACAATAACCATGATTGAAGATCCAATAGGTCCACATGCATCACATTTGTCTTGCCTCTTACCCTCCTTCCCACCCTCGTCGATGCTGGCCTCAGTGCTCACATAGTCACAACGTGTTTGAATGTGATCAACTTCAATGTGTGTCTCTCCACATAAGATGAGAAATCTTCTTTCTTTTTCACCTAGAGGTTCTTATGAAGGCATGCATGTGTGGTTATAGATGGTTTCTTCGTCTTCAAACTGAATTTACTAAGGTGTTGATTTCTAATCTGGTTCTACACCAGTATGAAAGAAAGACAAATCATGCACTAATGATTAAGGTTGCACCCTAAATAGCTTTTGAAAAATGTTAGCAGGTAAAACAACATCATATTCATATTCTATATATTTTTCTAATCAAGTTTCATATATAAAATGTAAAAATTGTAGTTAGAGATTAGAAGATATGGATATTTAAAAATCATTTGAACTCACTTAAAATAGGACCACCGTTTGATTAAATAAATATCAATGTTTTTTGCAAAAAATATAACATTTTCTAGACTCACTTAAAACAAGATCGCGAGTTGATTAACCAAAAGATCAGGGAGTTCTCTACAAAATAAAAGCTAGCCTTTTTTCTCACTCAAAGTAGGACCGCGAGTTGATTTCGAAAAACAACAGGGGCTTTTCTATAAAATTGCAAGGGACGGGCGGAAACACTTCTCCCTTTATTAAATAGGTACACACATATATATGAATCACCACCGCCACCGGTTACTCTCACTTTTGGGTGCCTTGGTGCGCTGGCAATGCGGAGGAAAACCCCGACCTAATATGATTGGTCTTGGAGTTTGAGCCGACCTAGCATTGAATAGGGTTTAGTCGAGGTGTCTAGCTCGTGGTACAGAGGTGGTGGCGTCATCAACTTCCGGGTGCCTTGGTGCGCACGCGAAGGAAAACCCCGACCTAATATGATTGGTCTTGGTCTCATCTACGTTTTGGTGATGTTGATTGGCATCATTGGAGAATGTGTGGAGCTTTGGCCAGGGCCAGAACAGGGCCCTGCTTTTGTCTGTTTTGTTTAGGTGGTTGTCGGTGTCAAAACCGGCGGATCTTGGGTAGGGGGTCCCGAACTGTGCGTCTAGGCGGATGGTAACAGGAGACAAGGGACACAATGTTTTACCCAGGTTTGGGCCCTCTTGATGGAGGTAAAACCCTACGTCCTGCTTGATTAATATTGACAATGTGTGTTACAAGAGTGGATCTACCACGAGATCAAGGAGGCTAAACCCTAGAAGCTAGCCTATGGTATGATTGTTGTACGTCCTATGGACTAAAGTCATCCGGTTTATATAGACACTAGAGAGGGCTAGGGTTACATAGAGTCGGTTACAATGGTAGGAAATCTACATATCCGTATCGCCAAGCTTGCCTTCCACGCCAAGGAAAGTCCCATCCGGACACGGGACGAAGTCTTCAATCTTGTATCTTCATAGTCTTGGAGTCCGGCCGATTATGATAGTTCGGCTATCCGGACACCCCCTAGTCCGGAACTCCCTCAGTAGCCCCTGAACCAGGCTTCAATGACGACGAGTCCGGCGCGCATTTTGTCTTCGGCATTGCAAGGTGGGTTCTTCCTCCAAATAATTTATAGAAGATTGTGAACACTAGGATAGTGTCCGGCTCTGCAAAATAAATTCCACATACCACCGTAGAGAGAATAATATTACACAAGTTCAATCTGCTGACGTATTTTGTGGCGTGACGTCACACCATTACCAAGCCTTTACTCGAATTGTTTTTATTGTTCCACCTCCGCGCGTTTAGCGAGGCGGTTTCCTTGGCACGTCTTGTCGAAGCAGAGATCGTGTTCCCCTTATTCCGGGATTCTCATCAATACGGACGTGGGTAACCCAACCGCGCCCGTTGCCACGCCCCCTCCATCGAAGGCGGGTTCCAAACAGTCACGCAGACGGCTCTTGGTATTCTCCCTCTTTATAATGAGACCAAGGCCCGTTCTTTCTCTTCAATCCTCTATCGAATCCGCCCCTCGCTCCGAGTTCCAGTACCCAGGGTTCCATATTTGGGTACCTTCGATCTTCGACAATGTCCGGCCCCGACCTATGAGGCCGGTGGATGCCCTCCTCCGTCACGAAAGAGGACGTGCTAAAGCTAAGAGACGCCAGGTATTTAACCTATGAAATTTCACATAGGTTGCCTGCCCGAGGGAAAGTTATTCCTACTCCCGAGCCTGGTGAGAGCGTCATGTTCGTGTCTCACCTCCGTCGGGGTTTAGGCTTCCCGACGGATCCCTTCGTGAGGGGGCTCATGTTTTACTATGGGCTGGAATTCCATGACCTGGCTCCGGAGTCTATCCTCCACATCTCATCATTCATTGTCGTCTGCGAAGCCTTCCTCCGCACTACCCCTCACTTCGGCTTATGGCGCAAAACCTTCGACGTGGAGCCGAAGATGATCGAGGGGCGCCAAGCAGAGTGCGGCGGGGCGGTTATAAGCAAGAGGGCCGATGCTCCATGGCCCGAGGGCTCTTTTCAAGAGGAGCTCGGCGTGTGGCAACAGGAGTGGTTCTATATCACCGCTCCTAGGGGCAGCAGGCAGAGGCCGCCGCTCGTCTTCCGCTTGGGCCCTCCACAACAGTCGACGTCATGGGTCAACAAGGGGCGTGAGTGGGGGCCGCCTAAAGACGCACCCCTTTTGCAGGACCGGATTCGAGGCCTCCAAGAAAGGGAGATCAATCTGGTCGCAGTAGTACAGGTTATGCTGATCCGGCGCCTACTGCCCTGCAAACGTCGCCCCCTCCGCCTGTGGGAATTTAATCCGGAGGGGCCACGAGCTCTTCAACACTTCATGGGTTTGACACCCATGGAGATGTACAAACTGTTCTTTGGATCGCAAGAGATGCGTCCGGTCTTGACCGAGGATGCTAGCCTAAGCTGCAATCGCCCGGATACTCAAGTAAGTAGCCCTGTGTCCGGACACACTGTCCACTTATTTATCATGGGTTTGCCTTTTAACCAGCTATCCCTTGGACAGGAGTGGATAGAGCTAGCAAAATTGATATGGTGTCCGGCCCCCCTCCTTGAGACCACGCAGGATCCCGTGCTAATTAAAATGTTGGAGGTTGCGCCCTCGGAGGAGAGCGAAGGGGAGCACAGGGGAACTACCACCTCTGCCAAGGAGGCTTTCAGTAAGGTAGGAGTCAAGAGTCCCTCCTTCCAGGGGGAGAAGAGGATAGCTTCCGGAGACCCGGAAGCCAAGGCCTCGAAGCGGGGAAAGAAATCTGCACCGAAAGGTCCTGTGCCGGGGAGAGTCCCGGCCGCACTGTCTCCTCAGAGGAATCAGCCCTCCAGCGAGCCGTAAGTAGAAAAGGGGGAATTTTGTAATAGTGCATACCCCTGCTTAATTTTTAAGGGTAACCGAAGTTTTCATCTTGTAGTTCGGATCTCAGCCCGTCTCACCACAGCTCATCTTCGGGGCTGATTCAAATAATAAGTACAACAAAGATTCCTACACATCTCATTGATTCCCAGCTTCCAAGATTCATAACCAACAAATAAGATTCAAATAATAAGTACAACAAAGATGCCTACACATCTGATTGATTCCCAGGTTGCAAGATTCAGAACCAACCCATTAGAGCATTTTGATAAAGTGAATATGGGGATTAAATCCATCTTGGCTAGCCGTGTCATACAACCCAAAAACTTGGCGAATGCTCTTGACCATCACAACATCTGTAGTAGAGTATTCCCGTTTGGACAGATAAGAAAGAGCTTAGATTTAGGACTCTAGCAGCCGTAGAGATAGTTGTACAAACATTGGCCTTTTCTTTTGACCACCAATTCTATCTATATTCCTGATGCGTCAATCTTTGACGCATCCCTTGAAATTACTATAATAGTGGCACTAGTTGAAGCAAACTTTATTTCCAAAATGAGAAAAGATTGCGATAGAATAGCTTTATTTAAAAATTACAACGTTGGCACAATATGATAAAGCACAATCATGTTGATCAAGGACAGTATTGACCGGTCTGAGGGGCCCTATGCCGCCACAACTCGATCTGGTTAACCTGCAACTCCACTCGGATGAGGTCAACCTGCAGCTCCATGATTCAATTCATGCGACTTTTTCTGCAGTTCACCTGAAATGAAGTAAATATTTCATCATTCAGCTAGCAAGAATTACTTGCTCGCGTGAGCTGGCAGGTTCTTCTTTAATAGTTGCACTAAAATTGAGCAACTGCTAATGTAAGGTGCAACTATAGTTTTCTTATCATTTTGTGCAGTTCCACTAAAATAAAGTGCCATTGTGGTGACAGTGACGACTCATCTTGCAAAGGCTAATAAATGTTGCACGAGATTACCAACAGAATTTGACGGAGATTTTGGGAACTCCAGTCACCATTTTGTGCAGTTCCACCAAAATTGAGAGATGTTACCCACGTGACATTTTAGTTGAACTGCACAAGACACTCATTCCAAAAAAAAGTGTTTTACGCAGTTCACCAAAAGGTCACAATAGCAACAAGGTGAAATGGATATCCCTATCTACACAAAAAGATAGAGAGTAAACATTTGTTGGTCAATAAGAATATACGAAACATACATGAAATGAAAAAAAGCATCTTAATTATGTTCATGGCAATAACGCAAGGACAGTAGAAATTTGAAAACATCAGGAATGCTTCATGTTATTGGAAGCATTACGATTAACTATGACATTCATCAAATATGGGATTACTTTAATGGTGGCATTGCTAGTTTACTAGATACAGTAAATCAACAGCAGCCAAAGAGTTGGTTTAAGGGCATGGGACCGTGGGGACACCGGGTCACTCAGCAGCGTAAAGAAGCAACTTACTTATCATACTGGGGAAAATAGCATGAGTACCATTTGTTAACACAATTTAATTGCATCATATCACTGGAGGCATTAGATTAACAATAACACTGATTAGACATGTCCTTAAGGTAACAGTGTGATAGCTTCATTTTGAATGCGCCCTTACATTAACAACAGCAAAAGGTTGGTATAAGGACATGCGAAAGTGGACGCATCAGCACAATGTACCTACAAGGAGGCATAAAGTGGTGATGCCGAGTATGTTCATGCTCTGTGAGGGCAACAAATCTAATCCTGGAGAACTTTTACTATGTGAGGGCAGCAAATCTAATCCTGTAGACATTTTACTATGTGAGGGCAGCAAATCTAATCCTCGAGACCTTTTACTATGTGAGGGAAGCAAATCTAATCCTGGACATACTCTTTTGACTTGTCCACCAGCCGCCACTTTCTATCCTTTTTTCAACCAATAATTGATTTGTTCCTTATCCAGTTTGTATTGAGTTTTCCCATTATTTCCCTTTTCAACCAAGAGACCGGTTGGGTATCCGGTCTCTACTACTTTCCCCTGTTATTTCCTCTTTGAATAAAGTCCTAGATTCATGCTACGATTTCCCCCCTTTCTTCGTTGTTTGAACCAAGTCCTAGATTCAATTGCATGAAGTAGTTTTACCTCTAATAATACTAAAAATTTAGGTGGATTTGGAAGAGCTGGTGGAAGTAGAAAAAGATGCACATGCAGACATGTTGGGAGCTGGGGCGGTAGAGCAAGGCCGCTTTCAAAGAACTTATACCTGAGGTTCGTCGGGATGTCGGCGGTGGCAGGTCCGATTGGCGCACAATAAGACAGGAAGGAAGAAGGGTCGGATGACCTCCCGAGCCAGCGCTGTGTCAGAGAGAATGGCATGGGTAGAGGATCGGGCCCCTCTTGCAGCTGTGGGTTTCCTCCCTCGGCGGTGATGACCGCGTGAACAATGCACCTTTTAGTCCTCTACACACACCGGCCGAAGGGATCCGGCCAGATCTGTGACCAGCGGTGACTAGAGAGAAAATGTCGCTACCACTGTCTTGTTTAGATCTGGAGAGGATGACAGAATGAAGAGAGCAACCCTAGTAAAGCAAGCGCTCAGGCCCCTGTGTACACATATAGTGGAGTGATTATCTTTTTCTCTCCACAACAAGCGTTTCAATTTGTGTACGTGGCATTAAAGAAAAGAAACTCTCTATTTAAGGTGACTAACTGTACGACTCCTACTTACTACTAGTAGTACTAGTATTGTTCACTTGTGCTCTGATATGTCTGCAACGTATCTATAATTTTTGACTGTTCCATGCTATTATATTACCTGTTTTGGATGTTTATGGGCTTTACTATACACTTTTATATCATTTTTGGGACTAACCTATTAACCGGAGGCCCAACCCAAATTGCTGTTTTTTTGCCTATTTCAGTGTTTCGCAGAAACGGAATATCAAATGGAGTCCAAACGGAATGAAACCTTCGGGAGAGTTATTTTTGGAACAAACGTAATTCAGGAGACTTGGAGTGGATGTCAAGAAGTAAACGAGGCGGCCACGAGGGTCCAGGGCACGCCCTAGGGGGGTGGGCATGCCCCCCACCCTCGTGGGCCCCTCGAGGCTCCCCTGACCGACTTCCTTCGCCTATATATATCTACGTACCCCGAAAACATCCAGGAGCACCACGAAACCCTATTTCCACCGCTGCAACCTTCTATTCTCGTGATATCCATCTTGGAGCCTCTTCTGGCGCTCCGCCGGACGGGGAATTGATCACGGAGGGCTTCTACATCAACACCATAGCCTCTCCGATGAGTTGTGAGTAGTTTACCACACACCTTCGGATCCATAGTTATTAGCTAGATGGCTTCTTCTCTCTCTTTGAATCTCAATACAATGTTCTCCTCGATCTTCTTGGAGATCTATTTGATGTAACTCTTTTTGCGGTGTGTTTGTTGAGATCCGATGAATTGTGGGTTTATGATCAAGTTTATCTATGATAAATATTTGAATCTCCTCTAGATTCTTTTATGTATGATTGGTTATCTTTGCAAGTCTCTTCGAATTATCAGTTTGGTTTGGCCTACTAGATTGATCTTTCTTGCAATGGGAGAAGTGCTTAGCTTTGGGTTCAATCTTGCGGTGTCCTTTCCCAGTGATAGCAGGGGCAGCAAGGTGCATACTGTATTGTTTCCATCGAGGATAAAAAGACGGGGTTTATATCATAATGCTTGAGTTTATCCCTCTACATCATGTCATCTTCCTTAATGCGTTACTCTATTCTTATGAACTTTGTACTCTAGATGCATGCTGGATAGCGGTCGATATGTGGAGTAATAGTAGTAGATGCAGAATCATTTCGATCTACTTGTCATAGACGCGATGCCTATATACATCATCATGCCTAGATATTCTCATAACTATGAACTTTTCTATCAATTGCTCGACAGTAATTTGTTCACCCACCGTAATACTTCTGCTATCTTGAGAGAAGTCACTAGTGAAACCTATGGCTCCCGGGTCTATTTTCCATCATATAAGTTTCCAATCTACTTTATTTTGCAATATTTACTTTCCAATCTATATCATAAAAATACCCAAAATATTTATCTTATGTTATTATCTCTATCAGATCTCAGTTTCGCAAGTGGTCATGAAGGGATTGACAACCCCTTTATCGCGTTGGTTGCGAGGTTCTTGTTTGTTTGCGTAGGTACGAGGGACTTGCGTGTAGCCTCCTACTGGATTGATACCTTGGTTCTCAAAAACTAAGGGAAATACTTACGCTACTTTGCTGCATCACCCTTTCCTCTTCAAGGGAAAACCAACGTAGTGCTCAAGAGGTAGCAAAAAAGATTTCTAGCGCCGTTGCCGGGGAGGTCTTCGCTCAAGTCAAGACATACCAAGTACCCATCACAAACCCTTATCCCTCGCATTACATTATTTTCCATTTTCCTCTCGTTTTCCTCTCCCCCACTTCACCCTTCTTGTTTTATTCGCCCTCTCTTTTCCGTTCGCCTCTTTTTCGCTTGCCTCTTTTGTGCTCATGTGTTAGGTCATTTATTTCGTCATCATGGCCAGTCCTCCTATCATCGTTAGTACTCCCGATCATGAAGTTCTTAATTTTAAACAAAGGGAGGGAGAAAATCTAAAAGATGCTTGGCATAGAATTTGCACCGCTCAAAATAGATCTACTAGGCAGCAATCTACTTTCGTTCTTCTTTGCAATTTTTATGTTGGCATTACTCCTTGGAATAGATGCATTCTTGATACCATTACCAGAAGAAATTTTTTGGGTAGCCATACTTTTGATGCTTATAATGCTATGTTAGATTTGTTTGGTCCACTACTTCTTTTGGTTAATGGAACTATTTTAACATTAGAACATGTGATGGAAAGGCTTGAAATTATTGAAAATAAAGTTGCCACTATTGAGTTAATTGAAAATTGGGATAAAAAGATCCACAAACAAATTTCCCAATATGGATCTAAGGTTGGAGTTACTCTGATTTTTTTTAAAGAAAAGGAACCTATAGTTAATGAAAGAATAGATCAAGATTCCACAAGAATCGGTAAACTCGAGGATATTATCACTAATTTAGGGTCTGCCTTTTCTTCCGTGAAAAATACTCCAAATCCTCCTACCAAAATTGCTAAATTAATGTCTGTTCCTAAAAATAAGGGTGAATCTTCTAGTAAGGAAAATGCGGATCTCAAATCAATAAGTGTTCACCCCAATTTTTTCGCTCTCATTAAGGAACCTTTTGCCACAAACGAATTTCTTGATTTCTTGCCTAGGAGTTTAATAATTACTAAAAAGAGGGAAACTCCTAAGGGTTATAAGTGTTCTATTGATGAATTGAATACCAAAGATGGAAATACTTAGATATATTCTCGCTTTTATGCCTAGCTAGGGGCGTTAAACGATAGCGCTTGTTGGGAGGCAACCCAATTTTATTTTCGTTCCTTGCTTTTTGTTCCTGTTTAGTAATAAATAATTCATCTATCCTCTATTAAGATCCGGCTTTATGTTTTAATTAGGGTTTGTGCCAAGTAGAACCTATAGGATCATCTTGGGTGATAGTTAATTTAATCCTGCTGAAAAACAGAAACTTTTGCACGCACGAGCATAATTTTGATAAATCATAGAAACGTGATTTTAAGTTGATTCTTTTTGCAGTAGATTAATAGACAAATTTACTAGGACTTCCTATTTTGGTAGAAGTTTTAGAGTTCCAGAAGTATTCGAAAGTTACAGATTGCTACAGACTGTTCTGTTTTTGACAGATTCTGTTTTTCATGTGTTGTTTGCTTATTTTGATGAATCTATGGCTAGTATCGGGGGTATGAACCATAGAGAAGTTAGAATACAGTAGGTTTAACACAAATTTAAATAAAGAATAATTTCATTACAGTACCTTAAAGTAGTGGTTTGCTTTTTTGCACTAACGGAGCTCATGAGATTTTCTGTTAAGTTTTGTGTCGTGAAGTTTTCAAGTTTTGGGTAAAGATTTGATGGAATATGGAATAAAGAGTGGAAAGAGTCTAAGCTTGGGGATTCCCAAGGCACCCCAAGGTAAATTCAAGGACAACCAAAAGCCTAAGCTTGGGGATGCCCCGGAAGGCATCCCCTCTTTCGTGTTCGTCTATCGGTAACTTTACTTGGAGCTATATTTTTATTCACCAGATGTTTTGCTTGGAGTGTCTTGTATGATATGAGTCTTTGATTTTTAGTTTACCACAATCATCCTTGCTGTACACACCTTTTGGGAGAGACACACATGAATAGGAATTTATTAGAATACTCTATGTGCTTCACTTATATCTTTTGAGCTAGACAATTTTGCTCTAGTGCTTCACTTATATCTTTTTAGAGCACGGCGGTGATTTTATTTGGTAGAAATTATTGATCTCTCATGCTTGACTTATATTATTTTGAGATCCTTTTAGAACAGCATGGTATTTGCTTTGGTTATAAAATTAGTCATAATATGATGGGCATCCAAGTTGGGTATAATAAAAACTATCATATAGAGTGCATTGAATGCTATGCTCAATTTGATGGTTGATGATTGTTCTGATATATGAGGTTGGTAATATTAGAGTCATGCTAGTTGGGTAGTTGTGAATTTGAGGAATAGTTGTGTTAAAAGTTTGTGATTCCCGTAGCATGCACGCACTAGTAGAAAACAGGGCTTTCGTCCAGGCCAGTTTAGCCCATTAGTCCCGGTTCAATCCAGAACCGGGACCAATGGAGCTATTTGCCCCGGTTCGTGAGCCCAGGGGGCCGGCCGGGCCACGTGGGCCATTGGCCCCGGTTCGTCCGGACCTTTTGGTCCCGGTTGGTGGGACGAACCGGGACCAATGGTCCTGGCTCCTGGCCCACCACTATTGGTCCCGGTTGGTGGCATGAACCGGGACCAAAAGGGTTACCTTTAGTCCCGGTTCATGCCACCAACCGGGACCAATAGTGGTGCCTATATATAGCCCCTCGCGCAAGAGCAGAGCACACTGCTCTGTTTTTTCTGGCCGAGGGGGAGAGGGCTTGGTGGTGCTCTAGCTCACCTCCTATGCACACAAGGTGTTCGATGGAATGCCCGAGCCACACTACTTAAGGTTTCTCCTCTCCAAGCTCGACCGCCAAGCTCCATTTTCCTCAATATTTATCTAGGTTTAGCGGTCCGTCACGCCCCGTCCCCGTCTTCACCGCCGTCGATCACCCGCGCCGATCTCATCGCCGGCACCACCGTGGTGAGCCTCTTGTTCTTATCTTCTTTCTGAAAGGAAAAATATTATTACTTGTTTGTTTAGATAGATACTTGTATTATTTTCTTACTTTTATTATTGCATCTTATATAGTGCGCCGATGGTTTTGGTATCCGCCCCCGTCGGCCCTCGTCCTGTCTATGATTCGGATGTGGTATATATTATCTTTTCATAACTATTGGTTCATTTATTGTTTATGAAAATTATGCCGACCAACGTGACATAGATTTTATTTATCTAGGAGGTTGTTGAACCGGAAATTCCAACCGACCCTATTGTCGAGAGGTTAAATTTAGTTGAAGAAGAAAACAATTTCTTGAAGGAAAAAATAAAAAAACTTAAGGAGGAGAAGATGATATTGGAGTTGCATGTTGCGGATGTCGTCGATGATCACAAGATCAAGATGGATGCAATGCGCTTGAAGATGAGAAAGATTAGAAAATATGCCATTCATACCGAGGCTTGGTATCATTATGCCGTTGGATCAGTTGTTACCTTGGTTGCGATTATGATCGCATTTGTTTTCGCATTGAAATGTTTTACATAGTTTCAATGTATGGTTTAATTAATTTAGATGCTCTGCAGAGCTTTATGTTGTTAGATGAGAACTATGTATCTACTTTGGTTTTTATGTGATGATGAACTTCTATTAATTTGGTCACTTAATTATCTATTCATGATGTTCTGTAATGATTTTTGACACACTTAATTATATATAATGCACGCAGATGAACCGGCAATGGATGTACGGTGACAGACACACCTCCGAGTACATTAAGGGCGTGCATGATTTTCTCGAAGTGGCTGAGGCAAACAAGCAGAATGGTTTTATGTGTTGTCCATGCCCTATATGTGGGAATACGAAGTCTTACTCTGACCGGAAAATCCTTCACACCCACCTGCTTTACAAGGGTTTCATGCCACACTATAATGTTTGGACGAGGCACGGAGAAATAGGGGTTATGATGGAAGACGGCGAGGAAGAAGAGTACGATGACAACTATGTGCCCCCTGAATACGGTGATGCTACTGAACATCAAGATGCACCAGACGATGTGCACGATGGTGCTGCAACGGGCGAAGCTGCTGAAGATCAAGAGGAACCAGACGATGTGCCCGATGATGATGATCTCCGCCGGGTCATTGTCGATGCAAGGACACAATGCGAAAGTCAAAAGGAGAAGCTGAAGTTCGATCGCATGTTAGAGGATCACAAAAAGGGGTTGTACCCCAATTGCGAAGATGGCAACACAAAGCTCGGTACCGTACTCGAATTGCTGCAGTGGAAGGCAGAGAATGCTGTGCCTGATAAAGGATTTGAGAAGCTACTAAAAATAATGAAGAAGAAGCTTCCAAAGGATAACGAATTGCCCGACAGTACATACGCAGCAAAGAAGGTCGTATGCCCTCTAGGATTGGAGGTTGAGAAGATACATGCATGCCCTAATGACTGCATCCTCTACCGCGGTGCCTACAAGGATCTGAACGCATGCCCGGTATGCGGTGCATTGCGGTATAAGATCAGACGAGATGACCCTGGTGATGTTGACGGCGAGCCTCCCAGGAAGAGGGTTCCTGCGAAGGTGATGTGGTATGCTCCTATAATACCACGGTTGAAACGTCTGTTCAGAAACGGAGAGCATGCCAAGTTGATGCGATGGCACAGTGAGGACCGTAAGAAAGACGGGAAGTTGAGAGCACCCGCTGACGGGTCGCAGTGGAGAAAAATTGAGAGAAAGTACTGGGATGAGTTTGCAAAGGACCCAAGGAACGTATGGTTTGCTTTAAGCGCGGATGGCATTAATCCTTTCGGGGAGCAGAGCAGCAATCACAGCACCTGGCCCGTGACTCTATGTATGTATAACCTTCCTCCTTGGATGTGCATGAAGCGGAAGTTCATTATGATGCCAGTTCTCATCCAAGGCCCTAAGCAACCCGGCAACGACATTGATGTGTACCTAAGGCCATTAGTTGAAGAACTTTTACAGCTGTGGAATGGAAACGGTGTACGTACGTGGGATGAGCACAAACAGGAGGAATTTAACCTAAAGGCGTTGCTGTTCGTGACCATCAACGATTGGCCCGCTCTCAGTAACCTTTCAGGACAGACAAACAAGGGATACCACGCATGCACGCACTGTTTACTTGACACCGATAGTATATACCTGGCAAGCTGCAGGAAGAATGTGTACCTGGGCCATCGTCGATTTCTTCCGACCAACCATCAATGTCGAAAGAAAGGCAAGCATTTCAAAGGCGAGGCAGATCACCGGAAGAAGCCCGCCATGCGTACCGGTGATCACGTACTTGCTATGGTCAATGATTTACACGTAATCTTTGGAAAGGGTCCCGGCGGACTAGCTGTTCCGAATGACGCTGAGAATCACGCACCCATGTGGAAGAAGAAATCTATATTTTGGGACCTACCCTACTGGAAATACCTAGAGGTCCGCTCTTCGATCGACGTGATGCACGTGACGAAGAACCTTTGCGTGAACCTGCTAGGCTTCTTGGGCGTGTATGGGAAGACAAAAGATACACCTGAGGCACGAGAGGACCTGCAACGCTTGCACGAAAAAGAGGGCATGCCTCCGAAGCAGTATGAAGGTCCTGCCAGCTACGCTCTTACGAAAGAAGAGAAAGAAATATTCTTTCAATGCCTGCTCAGTATGAAGGTCCCGACTGGCTTCTCGTCGAATATAAAGGGAATAATAAATATGCCAGAGAAAAAGTTCCAGAACCTAAAGTCTCATGACTGCCACGTGATTATGACGCAACTGCTTCCGGTTGCATTGAGGGGGCTTCTACCGGAAAACGTCCGACTAGCCATTGTGAAGCTATGTGCATTCCTCAATGCAATATCTCAGAAGGTGATCGATCCAGAAATCGTACCAACGCTAAGGAGTGATGTGGCGCAATGTCTTGTCAGTTTCGAGCTGGTGTTCCCACCATCCTTCTTCAATATCATGACGCACGTCCTAGTTCATCTAGTCGACGAGATTGTCATTCTGGGGCCCGTATTTCTACACAATATGTACCCCTTTGAGAGGTTCATGGGAGTCCTAAAGAAATATGTTCGTAACCGCGCTAGGCCAGAAGGAAGCATCTCCATGGGCCATCAAACAGAGGATGTCATCGGGTTTTGTGTTGACTTCATTCCTGGCCTTAAGAAGATAGGTCTCCCTAAATCGCGGTATGAGGGGAGACTGACTGGAAAAGGCACGCTTGGAAGGGACTCAATAATATGCAGGGACGGATATTCTTGGTCTCAAGCACACTACACAGTTCTACAGAACTCTACCTTGGTGACCCCGTATGTCGATGAACACAAGAACAGTCTGCGCTCCAAACACCCGGAGCAGTGCGACGACTGGATTACATGTGAACACATCAGGACTTTCAGCAGTTGGTTGGAAACACGTCTCAGAGGTGACAGCACTGTTTGTGATGAGCTGTACTTGTTGTCCAGGGGACCATCTTCGACTGTAATGATTTGGAAAGGATACGAGATAAATGGGAATACATTTTACACGATTGACCAAGATGAAAAGAGCACCAACCAAAACAGCGGTGTCCGCTTCGATGCAGCAACCGACAATGGAAATGACACATATTATGGTTACATAGCAGACATATGGGAACTTGACTACGGAGTAGATTTTAAGGTCCCTTTGTTTAAGTGCAAGTGGGTCAATCTGTCAGGAGGCGGGGTACAGGTAGACCCACAGTACGGAATGACCACAGTGGATCTGAAAAATCTTGGGTACACTGACGAACCGTTCGTCCTAGCCAATGATGTGGCACAGGTTATCTATGTGAAGGACATGTCTACCAGACCGAGGAAAAGAAAAGATAAGGAAGCGAATACATCATACAATGAGCCAAAGCGCCACATAGTTCTTTCAGGAAAAAGGGACATCCTGGGAGTGGAGGGCAAGACAGACATGTCTGAAGAGTATGAAAAGTTTCATGAAATTCCCCCCTTCAAAGTCAAGGCTGACCCAAGCATCCTGATAAACGATGAAGATTATCCATGGTTACGGCGCAATAAGCAAACGACACAAGCGAAGAAAAAGTGAAGACTTTCTCCCGCAACTATTATGATGATAACATGCCAACTTTGTAACAGACGAGTATGATACCATTGTCCGTTTTGTACATGCACATGCTATGCCAACTTTTTCAGAGTTCATTTGAAAACTATGAATTTTAAAACCTCGCCAACCGAAGGGCGCTCACACCGGTTTATAAATAAAGCAACAAAGAAAACAAAAAAAGAGTTTCCAAATTTGAAAACTAATGGCACTAACAGAAAGTTTATAATTTTTCTAAAACTAAAAGCAAAAAGAATTAAAAAATAAAGCAAAAAACAACAAAAAATAAATAATGCAGAAAACAGAACAAAAAACTGAAAAAAAATAAAAATAGCAACAATAAGTATTTTGTTGTAAGTAGAAACAAAATAAAATAAATAAAGCAACAAAGGAAACAAAAAAAGAGTTTTCAGATTTGAAAACTAATGGCACTAACAGAAAGTTTATAATTTTTCTAAAACTAAAAGCAAAAAGAATTAAAAAATAAAGCAAAAAACAACAAAAACTAAATAATGCAGAAAACAGAACAAAAAACTGAAAAAAAATAAAAATAGCAACAATAAGTATTTTGTTGTAAGTAGAAACAAAATAAAATAAATAAAGCAACAAAGAAAACAAAAAAGAGTTTTCAGATTTGAAAACTAATGGCACTAACAGAAAGTTTATAATTTTTCTAAAACTAAAAGCAAAAAGAATTAAAAAATAAAGCAAAAGACCAAAAGAAAAATAAACCAAAACCAAAATAAACTAAATAAAGCAACAAATAAAACAAAAAAAAAAAAATGCCACCTACTGGGCCCCCACGGCCTGAATACGACTAGAAACCCTATGGGCCAGGATTCAGGCCCGTGGAAGGCCCAGTAGGCCCACAGGCACAGATGGCAGAGTTAGGCCCGAAAGCCTGCTTTAGAGAGGAGCTCGAGAGGGGAGCCGCACCGCACCTTATAAACTGGTGTGGCTCCCTCTCAACTAGCGAGGTGGGACTAAACATTTGGCGCGGGGCAACACAAGGCCTTTGGTCCCGGTTGGTGGCACCAACCGGGACTAATGCCCCCCTTTAGTCCCGGTTGGTGCCACCAACCGGGACCAAAGGCCGCCGCTTCCCGCCCTTTGGGCTGCTGAAAATTGGCCTTTGGTCCCGGTTGGTGGCACCAACCGGGACTAAAGGGGGGCATTAGTCCCGGTTGGTGCCACCAACCGGGACTAATGCTCAGTGTATATAAACAACACTTGTGAAAATTTTCAGTTTCATCACGCATTTGCCCCCCGACGACGCCGCCAGGCTGCCCCGCCGTTGTCGCCGTCGCCCGTGCCCCCGAGCCCACGCCGTCGCCGGCCGCGCCCTCGAGCCCAGACGCCGTCGCCACCCCGCGCCGCCCCGACGCCGTCGCCACCCCGCGCCGCCCCGACGCCGTCGCCGCGGGCCACCCCGGCCGCGCCGTCCCGACGCCGTCGCCGCCCGCCTCCCGCCTCTGCCTCGCCGTCGCCTCTGCCTCGCCCCGCGCCGCTTTGGTCAGGGCCGGCACCGCCCCCCTCTTCCCCCTTTTTTTGCAAATATAGTTTTTTTCCTGATTATGTGTGTATATGTATGAGTATATATGTATATGTGTATATCTGTTTATATGTCTTTTTTAGAATTTTTTTTTGCATTTTTATAAAAATGTATATATGTTCTCGGTGTATATATATGTTTTCTGTTCATAGATTTTTATTTGAACATTATTTTAAAAAAACAAGCAATACAAGAAGAAGAAAAAGAATGAGAGGAAAAAGGAAAAAAGAAGAGGAAGAAAGGAGAAGAAGAGGGGATAGGAAGAAGAGGAGAAATAAATAAGAAGAAGAAAAAAGAAGAAAAAGAAGAGGAGAAGAAGAAAAGAATAGAGGAGAAGAAGAAAAAATAGAATTTTTTTTCTATTTTTTCTTCTTCTCCTCTTTTTTTTCTTCTTTTTTTTCTTCTTCTTCTTCCTTCTTCTTTCTTCCTCTTTTCTTCCTTTTCCTTATTTTCCTTTCTCGAGGGATAAGAAGAAAAGAAGAGGAGAAGAAGAAAGAAAGGAATAGAGGAGAAAGAAGAAACTTTGACACGAGGGGGGGGTACCGATACCCCCTCCCCGATAACATTATTTTCCCATGTATATGTATGTTGCGTCGTTGTCGATATAACGAGGGTGTCGAGGATCGCCGAGGGGTTGAGGGTCGGGAACTAGGGTAGAGGGTCGAGGGTCGTTAAGGGGTCAAGGGTCGAAGGTTTCAGGGTCGAGGGTTCCTATAGTGTCAAAGTATTGAAGAAATCCAATAGCTTGTGGGCGTCGATGCCCACGTCGATGCCCGGCCCACGTCATTTCTGATATCAAGTAATTGTTTTCTTTGTATGGCAGGGCTTGGAGAAAATTCACCAAAAAAGCTTCGGGACTACCGAAGAAGCTGCAATTTAGGCACCCGAAAGTAAGTACTATATAGTAGCATATTCCAGGCATCTCCTAGTGATTCAAGCGCTAGTTTCATCAATACCATTTAGCATGCTTGCTAATTATCAGTTTGATTGACCTCTATTTCTTGTAAAGTGGTTGTGGCAGGAACAAGGGAATGATTTCTGTGGATACTACATTTGCGAGTCCATCCGCCACACGACCTGTGAGCGGGGCTACTCCGACAAACAATATGAAGTGCGTAAATAACAATATTCACAATTTTATTTTATTACCATCATTTGTGTTGAGTTTCATTCATTCATATATATATATATATATATATATATATGTATTGACCCCCTTCTTAAAATTAGATGTTTCGGATGCGGGATGAACTCCTAGCACCAGATCGCATGCGAGCAATTCAAGAGGAATTGGCGGCATTCTTTCTTGACCACGTGATCGCTGAAGACGGAGAATACTATGTGGACCACGCGTCCGTATTTTAGGAGATTATATATTTGTAAAAGATAATTATTGTATATATGTAGCCGGTAGTGTCGGATAGATATACGAGAACTTGTTTGTTCGACCAATCTCTCGGAGAAGGAGAGGTGGTCGATATCACTTCTCTCTGTATGCATATATGTTCATGACGATCTTCTGTTTGCTTACTAGCTAGCTAGCGTGTCTAGCTAGTCCTCTCTATACGTATGTATGTATGGTACGTAGCGTCGACCAAGCACGGACAAAAGAGAGGACACTTCTCTCTATTAATTAGCTAGCTATAGCACAATATATGAAACACCTAAATTAACCCCCCAAAACCCCCCAAACCCCCCCCCCTTTCAAAAAAAAACAAAAACCACAGCCACATAAACGCTGACGCGTGGATGCCTATTGGTCCCGGTTGGTGCCACCAACCGGGACCAAAGGCCCTCCTGCCTGGGCTCAGGGGACAGGCCACGTGGAGGCCCTTCTGTCCCGGTTCTGGATTGAACCGGGACTAAAGGGGTCAGGGCATTAGTACCGACCCTTTAGTCCCGGTTCATGAACCGGGACTAAAGGCCCTCACCAACCGGGACAATAGGCCCTTTTTCTACTAGTGACGTATGGTGAACCGTTATGTGATGAAGTTGGAGCATGAATTATTTTTTGATTGTCTTCCTTATGGGTGGTGGTCGGGGACTAGCAATGGTCTTTTCCTACCAATCTATCCCCCTAGGAGCATGCACATAGTACTTTGTTTCGATGACTAATAGATTTTTGCAATAAGTATATGAGTTCTTTATGACTAATGTTGAATCCGTGGATTATACGCACTCTCACCCTTCCACCATTGCTAGCCTCTCTTGTGCCGCTCAATTTTTGCCGGTACCATACACCCACCATATACCTTCCTCAAAACAGCCACCATACCTACCTATTATGGCATTTCCATAGCCATTCCGAGATATATCGCCATGCAACTTTCCACTGTTCTGTTGTTTATGACACTCTCCATCATTGTCATATTGCTTTTGCATGATCATGTAGTTGACATCGTTTTTGTGGCAAAGCCACCATTCATAATTCTTTCATACAGGTCACCCTTGATTCATTGCATATCCTGGTACACTGCCGGAGGCATCCACATAGAGTCATATTTTGTTCTAAGTATTGAGTTGTAATTCTTGAGTTGTAAGTAAATAAAAGTGTGATGATCTTCTTTATTAGAGCATTGTCCCAAGTGAGGGAAGGATGATGGAGACTATGATTCCCCCACAAGTCGGGATGAGACTTCGGACTCCATGAAAAATAAAATAGGCCAAAGAAGCCCAAATAAATAAAAAAAGAGAGGCCAAAGAAGCCCACCAAAATAATAAAATGAGAGAAAAAGAGAGAAGGGACAATGTTACTATCCTTTTCCACACTTGTGCTTCAAAGTGGCACTATGATCTTCATGATAGAGAGTCTCCTATGTTTTCACTTTCATATACTAGTGGGAATGTTTCATTATAGAACTTGGCTTGTATATTCCAATGATGGGCTTCCTCAAATGCCCTAGGTCTTCGTGAGCAAGCAAGTTGGATGCACACCCACTTAGTTTCTTTTGTTGAGCTCTCATACACTTATAGCTCTAGTGCATCTGTTGCATGGCAATCCCTACTCACTCACATTGATATCTATTGATGGGAATCTCCATAGGCCATTGATACGCCTAGTTGATGTGAGACTATCTTCTCCTTTTTTGTCTTCTCCACAACCACCATTCTATTCCACATATAGTGCTATGTCCATGGCTCATGCTCATGTATTGCATGAAAATTGAAAAAGTTTGAGAACATCAAATGTATGAAACAATTGCTTGGCTTGTCATCGGGGTTGTGCATAATTTAAATATTTTGTTTGATGAAGATAGAGCATAGCCAGACTATATGATTTTGTAGGGATAACTTTCTTTGGCCATGTTATTTTGAGAAGACATGATTACTTTGCTAGTATGCTTGAAGTATTATTATTACTCTTATGTCAATATGAACTTTTATTTTGTATCATTTGGATCTGAACATTCATGCCACAATAAAGAAAGTTACATAGAGAAATATGCTAGGTAGCATTCCACATCAAAAATTCTGTTTTTATCATTTACCTACTCGAGGACGAGAAGGAATTAAGCTTGGGGATGCTTGATATGTCTCCAACGTATCTATAATTTTTGATTGTTCCATGCTATTATATTACCTGTTTTGGATGTTTATGGGCTTTACTGTACACTTTTATACCATTTTTGGGACTAACCTATTAACCGGAGGCCTAGCCCAAATTGTTTTTTTGCCCATTTCAGTGTTTCGCAGAAAAGGAATATCAAACAGAGTCCAAACGGAATGAAACCTTAGGGATAGTTATTTTTGGAACAAACGCAATCCAGGAGACTTGGAGTGGATGTCAAGAAGTAACATAGGCGTCGATGAGGGTCCAGGGCGCGCCCTAGGGGTTGGGCACGCCCCCACCCTCATGGGCCCCTCGTGGCTCCCTTGACCGACTTCCTTTGCCTATATATATATCTACGTACCACGAAAACATCCAGGAGCACCACGAAACCCTATTTCCACCACCGCAACCTTATGTTCCCGTGAGATCCCATCTTGGAGCCTTTTCCGACGCTCCGCCGGAGGGGGAATCGATCACGGGGGGCTTCTACATCAACACCATAGCCTCTCCGATGAGTTGTGAGTAGTTTATCACAGACCTTCGCCTCCATAGTTATTAGCTAGATGGCTTCTTCTCTCTCTTTGAATCTCAATACAATGTTCTCCTCGATCTTCATGGAGATCTATTCGATGTAACTCTTTTTGCGGTGTGTTTGTCGAGATCCGACGAATTGTGGGTTTATGATCAATTTTATCTATGAGAAATATTTGAATCTCCTCTGAATTCTTTTATGTATGATTGGTTATCTTTGCAAGTGTCTTTGAATTATCAGTTTGGTTTGGCCTACTAGATTGATCTTTCTTGCAATGGGAGAAGTGCTTAGCTTTGGGTTCAATCTTGCGGTGTACTTTCCCAGTGACAGCAGGGGCAGCAAGGCACGTACTGTATTGTTGCCATCGAGGAGAAAAAGATGGGGTTTATATCATAATGCTTGAGTTTATCCCTCTACATCATGTCATCTTGCTTAATGCGTTACTCTGTTCTTATGAACTTAATACTCTAGATGCATGCCGGATAGCGGTCGATGTGTGGAGTAATAGTAGTAGATGCAGAATCGTTTCGATCTACTTGTCGCGGACGTGATGCCTATATACATGATCATTCCTAGATATTCTCATAACTATGCACTTTTCTATCAATTGCTCGATAGTAATTTGTTCACCCACCGTAATACTTATGCTATCTTGAGAGAAGTCAGTACTGAAACCTATGGCCCCTGGGTCTATTTTCCATCATATAAGTTTCCAATCTACTTTATTTTGCAATCTTTACTTTCCAATCTATATCATAAGAATACCAAAAATATTTATCTTATCTTATTATCTCTATCAAGTCTCACTTTTGCAAGTGGCTGTGAAGGTATTGACAACCCCTTTATCACGTTGGTTGCGAGGTTCTTGTTTGTTTGTGTAGGTATGAGGGACTTGCGTGTAGCCTCCTACTGGATTGATACCTTGGTTCTCAAAAACTGAGGGAAATGCTTTCGCTACTTTGCTGCATCACCCTTTCCTCTTCAAGGGAAAACCAACGCAATGCTCAAGAGGTAGCATACTCCCCAGCCCTCCATTCATTGAACAACCCCACGGGTGAATAAACATACAATACTATTATTTATACAGATCGAACAAGCTCGATCTATTTTCGCGTAGTTAAAAGTTGAGGGCGGGGCTTTTCCCGAGCAGTACGCGTGGTAGTTTTCAGTTAAGCGGTTTGACAGAGAGGTGACGAGGGTGAGGGAGTGGTGGATTCAAACTTACTGCTAGAAAGGTCGGGTTGTGCGATTTGATGGCGCGTTACTACTAGAAATACTTGTGATATGACTACTCACTATAGTCATGAATTACTGGCGCTACGACCGGGGTGATGCCCCCTTCCGTTCCGCACTCTAATCTGGTGCATGACACGTCGACCCGGATGCTGGCTCTCCCACATGTCGGCGAAGTATGTAGTAAGAAGGGGCAAAGAATGATGTGGTATATACAACTATGACTAATCACGTCGGAGGACTGCGAACCACGGCAACCCAGTGAACCAGTAGTGCGAACCACGGTAGCCCAGTGAACCAGCAGTAGAAATCAATGTGGTGATATGGCCATAAAAAACAATGTGCTACGGTCCAGACTGTAGCATGTACAGTACTACTCCTCTTTGTTTGGATCCCTGAGTTAGAGCTAGTTTGGGTTGAAATAGCCTCAAATTATCGAAACAGGAGGGGTTAGTTTGAGCTAGTTTGCTCTACCCCAGCTAAAAAAATAGCCTGGTGGAGAGGTTCTAATTGGGTTAGTTATCCTTGGGCCCACTAAAAGAGAACTAAAAAAATCTCCCTTGCCCGCACCAGATCGCTCCCTCCGCCCCCCTCGCACGACTCCTCTCTGTTCCCCACCGGGCCGCTTGTCCTCTCTCTCCTCTGGCCTCCGCCTCCCTACTCCGGCCGCCCTCTCTCTCCAGCCTTCGAAGGTCGCCCCGCTCCCCCTTCACCGGTCGTTTTTCTCCCTATGTCGTGCGCGCAGTGGCGCGTCTACCAGGGAGGTCGCGAGAGGGGTCAGTTTGTTCGTTCCTTCTCTGTCTCACAGCCATATCATTGATCTTGCTCGCTCTAGCGCTAATTCTGATTTGGAAAAGTGTAGATCTTGATCAAACTTGGTATAGATTTGTGGTGCACACATGGAATTGTTTGATGCTGCTTGAGGAGGTAATAAATCTTTCTAGAGGTCCAAAGATTCAGTTCACCTTTCTAGGTATTTCAATTTCAGGCTTGCATTATTTCTAGAGGCCCAAAGATTCAGTTCACCTTTCTAGGTATTTCAGTTTCAGGCTTGCATTATTTCTAGAGGCCCAAAGATTCAGTTCACCTTTCTAGGTATTTCAGTTTCACACTTGCATTATTTCTAGAGGCCCAAAGATTTAGTTCACCTTTCTAGGTATTTCAGTTTCAGGCTTGCATTATTTCTGGAGGCCCAAAGATTCAGCTCACCTTTCTAGGTATTTCAGTTTCAGGCTTGCATTATTTCTAAAGGCCCAAAGATTAGGTTCACAGTCTGTGGCAAGCGGCCCTGCTACCCATGCCAGTGTCGACCTCAACTCGCAAGCGCCGGCGTCGGAGGGGTTCCTAGGGCTTGGGCTCTACAGAGCCTTTCTCTAGAGCGACGATGACGGGCTCCTCCCTGGGGTGCGTGAGGGGCTCCGGGCTCCCTCCCTATCGTGAATGACTTCTATGATGAGTTAGCTCATGCTCTATTTCATGGAGTGTATTTTTTTGTGAAGCTTGATTGACAACTTGTAGGTTTAAGTGGGATATCTCATTTGTATGGACAAAGTAAAATTTATCATGTTTTGCATGCTTGATTTGTAAAGATGGTTTGTTTATGTCAATTATGAGCAGGGGAGGCCACAAAAGATCCGGCCACACCAAATCCGGTAGGAAATAAGGGTCCAAAGTAGTAAAATGATTGAGAAAGAGCATTTATTGTCAATCTAACCCTGCCATCCATACACCTTTTTGGTTTACAGTTAGTTTAGGGTTAGTTCAGGGTTAGAATCTAACTCTAACCTCTAACTGAGTTAGAGTTCTCCTCGTCTCGGTTCATCGCCATCATACTTTCCCCATTCCTGTGTTTTTAGTATCATGCGAATCAAAGAGGCCCTTTTTTGCGGGAAAAATCAAAGAGGCCCTTAGACTGGTTTAGGCCCGGTCATTTTTTATAAACGTGTTATGTCCAAAATTTAATGAACGTGCTCCAGTTTCTACAAAAATAATCCGGTTTCATGTGGTAATTCATTTATTTATTTATTCTTCTGCAGGGGGTTTGCATGTAATTCGTGAGGTCTGAAATGTAAATTACCCCGGCATATGCTCCGAGTCGTGCATGCACTACGATCCACATGCTCTATGTCCCACATGTCGGTGAAAGGGAGCACGTGGAAATAGCCTAGGAGTACATATAGGAGGATAAATGCGTGAAAAAATATGTACTATGAAGCGTAGCTACGGCTCGAAAAGGAGACCTAAAGTGATGACAACTATAGGTCGCATGCACCCAACTAGTGGTACTAGACATACGACTATTTTTTTCCTCAAAAAAAGAGCTACGAGTGCTCAGTACTCCTATTCTATCAACATGAGTCCCATCAGACAACAGCGTCCGTGCTACAACTAACTCTCCTCCCTCATTTCTCTCTTCTAATTCTAAAGTTGGCCGACTAATTCGGGCGGGGTGGGTTTGCTCAACTGCGGCCCCACCTCACAATGAAAACATTACGAATGGAATAAAAATGCCATATACTCCATCCATTCCTAAATATAAGTGTTTTTAGATACTATTTCAAATGGAATACAACATACAGATGTATGTAGACATATTTTAGAGTGTAGATTCACTCATTTTGCTCCGTATGAGTCACTTGCTAGAATCTCTAGAAAGACTTATATTTGGGAATGGAGGGAGTACTATACTAATAAAACATTAAGGCCACGAGGCGGTGCAGTGCTGGTTACAGGAGGCAAGAAGAAGAGATGCATCCATCAACGACGTCCACCTCCTCGACTCAGGGCGCAGGCCCACCGAACAGCGGCTAAGTAGCAGCGACTTTCGTGGCCAGGTCGACGTGCTTCTAAACAATGGCGTCCAAAAGATTCCAGCCGCTGGAAGAAGGCCAACGCGTTTCTATCCTCGCTTGCTTTGTAGTGGCCTATGTAGACGATTTCCTCGTAGACGTGGATGTGCAGGTCGACGGTTTCTTGCATGGCAAGATGCTCTGTAGCGAGCACGGCCTCGAGGTGCACATTCTTCGTCGTGACCTCCGGCACCTGGAGGGCCACCAGGGCTTGAAAGAGTTCGTCGCCATGGAGGTCGATGAGGGTGGCACGCAATGAGGATCCTGGGCGCGCGGGCTAGAGTAGTACGGCAAGGTCGTCCGCGTGCTTCTTGACGACGATGAACTTGTGGATGGACTTGACCATCATGTCGTCCATGCGAGAGGCGAAGCCAGCGTCGGCGAGGGCTACGATGCCGGCGGTCGCCAGCTGTCGGTGTCAAAACCTGCGGATCTCGGGTAGGGGGTCCCGAACTGTGCGTCTAAGGCTAATGGTAACAGGAGGCGCGGGACACAATGTTTACCCAGGTTTGGGCCCTCTCTATGGAGTTAATACCCTACTTCCTGCTTGATTGATCTTGATGAATATGAGTATTACAAGAGTTGATCCCCCACGAGATCGTAATGGCTAAACCCTAGAAGCTAGCCTATGATATTATGATTGTTGTCCTATGGACTAAACCCTCCGGTTTATATAGACACCGGAGGGGCTAGGGTTACATAAAGTCGGTTACAGAGAAAGGAATCTACATATCTGAATCGCCAAGCTTGCCTTCCACGCAAAGGAGAGTCCCATCCGGACACGGAACGAAGTCTTCTATCTTGTATCTTCATAGCCCAACAGTCCTGCCAAAGTATATAGTCCGGCTGCCCGAGGACCCCTTAGTCCAGAACTCCCCCAGTAGCCCCCGAAGTAGGCTTCAATGACGATTAGTCCGGCGCGCAGATTGTCTTCAGCATTGCAAGGCGGGTTCCTTCCCCGAATACTTCAAAGTACCTGACTTAAAGAGCAGTGCCCGGCTTTTCATTTAATGACGCGCTCATCGGCTTCCACACCTTCATGACTCCAGCTTCCACGTGTCAAGAAAATATGAGAGGTCGAGGCGTTTTTACACTTGCCACCCTGACCATGAGTGAATTATTTTAAGAGATGGGAACTTCATATCTAATCCACACCATCTCCCCCAAACGAGGAATACTCGGAGCTTTCCCAAGCAGGGTGATTGGGAAAAGTGTTCTTTATCCCACAGCCAACTGGTGAAGCTGCAGACCCAGGGATTTCTCCCTCCCATAGATCTGGTCCCCGCGCAAGCCGGATTGGCTTCCTTCGATGGTGGGGAGCAGGCGGAGAAATTCCCCAACCCATCCAGGGGAATGGGTATATTTCATTTACTATTTATTGAGAGGTGTCAGATTTCCAATCCACCCATTCCTCCAAGGGAAACTGGAGCACTACGGCCTCCAACTGCACAACTTCACACCTGCCTCCATCCTGCATATTGCGGGTTATGTCGCCCTCTGCGAGTTATTTCTGGGCTGCGAGGCCCATTTTCGAGTTATGGAAGAGGTTGTTTTGCCTCGTCCCTCGTAATCAGGATGGATCAATATTCCAAGTAGGCGGAGCCAAGATATGGCGCTTTGCCGGGACCGGATACCTATCCGGCATGCCGAAGAAGGCATCCGAAGAATGGCCTTCCAAATGGTTTTGTGTTGAAGACGTTTCCCTTCCTGACCCAATCCGAAGGGGTCTTCCCGAATATTCAAGTACTCCATTGAATAAGCGCTTTAACTGGCGTCCTCGGAGCCCCAGAGAGGAAGATAGTACGAAAGTCCACTAGCTAATGAGCAAGATAAAGACGCTTGCTCAATCCAGATTGTCAATAGTCAAGGTTATGGCAATATCCCTAATGTTAGGGGTTCAGCCACTCCAATACCGAGGGAACCCTTTGTGGCACTTCAATGGAGAATATGATGCCGCCCGCTATGGTCAGAAGGGTCCGGACACTTCCGCTGCTTTGGCGAAAATACTATCCGGATTATACAAAGGGGAGGAGGAGGAGTTCATCCGCATTAAGCCCAGGGATAGATTTTCCATGTATAACCCTCCCAACTGGGTGAGTTTTCATCCCATTACTCTACTCCATCAACTCCTTGAATCCTTTTCTATAAAGATTAATCCGTCATTTACAACAGGAATGACGGAAAATCACCAGGGAGATCCACAGCCCCGCTCCACAACCAGAAGACCACAACCAGGTCCTTGATCCCGGATTCGAAGATGATTCAGATATATTCGTGGAGCTCAGGGAAGGGGTGTTTTACCAGACGAGCTGTGATGGCACCAAAGTGGTCATCATCACTGACTATCCTGATCTCCTCCCTGCGTCGCATGTAAGTAATTAAGAGACTTTTCCTTTGATACAATTCCCTCTTTCTACCTTAGCCACCACACTATATTATGCTCTAAAGGGGAGGTGATCGGCACGCAAGAAGGCAACGCCTACGACAGGCAGGCTTCCGAAGAGGAAGGCAAACAGGGATATGGCCAAGCCTTCATTGAAGAGGTATGGTTTTAAATTCGCCCCATGGCCATCATCTTAAAGTATGACACTACCTGTTGTGTCTTATCAGGAGGAACATTCGCCAGACTATGTCCCAGGACCCTGCTGGGCATGCCTCTACTAGCCATTTTCCGGACCCTGCCGCGAGGATAGAGGTTAACACGGAAGTGACACCGGGTTATCATTCAGAGGACGCGGATAAAGTATCCGCCACAAATTCCAAAGTGGAAAGCGCCATGAATCATCAGCGCCGGTAGGCCACTCTTCGCGACCCTGGTTTTTCAGAAGAAGCTTTCAATGCCTTCAACTCGGGTGATGCATACCTCCGAGCTGCTCCAGACGGGCTTTCCAGAGCCACAAATCAATATTTGAAAGATATGCATGAAGGAAATATGCCCTAGAGGCAATAATAAAGTTACTATTTATTTCCTTTCTATGATAAATGTTTATTATTCATGCTAGAATTGTATTAGCCGGAAACATAATACATGTGTGAATACATAGACAATATAGTGTCACTAGTATGCCTCTACTTGACTTGCTCGTTAATCAAAGATGGTTAAGGTTTCCTAACCATAGACATGAGTTGTTATTTGATAAATGGGATCACATCATTAGGAGAATGATGTGATTGACTTGACTCATTCCGTTAGCTTAGCACTTGATCGTTTAGTATACTGCTATTACTCTCTTCATGACTTATACATGTTCGTGTAACTATGAGATTATGCAACTCCCGTTTACCGGAGGAACACTTTGGGAGCTACCCAAACGTCACAACGTAACTGGGTGATTATAAAGGAGTACTACAGGTGTCTCCGAAGGTACATGTTGGGTTGGCGTATTTCGAGATTAGGTTTTGTCACTCCGATTGTCGGAGAGGTATCTCTGGGCCTCTCGGTAATGCACATCACTATAAGCCTTGCAAGCATTACAACTAATGAGTTATTTGTGAGATGATGTATTACGGAACAAGTAAAGAGACTTGCCGGTAACGAGATTGAACTAGGTATTGAGATACTGACGATCAAATCTCGGGCAAGTAACATACCGATGACAAAGGGAACACCGTATGTTGTTATGCGGTTTGACCGATAAAGATCTTCATAGAATATGTGGGAGCCAATATGGGCATCCAGGTCCCGCTATTGGTTATTGACCGAAACAGTTCTAGGTCATGTCTACATAGTTCTCGAACCCGTAGGGTCCGCACGCTTAATGTTTCACTGACGATATAGTATTATATGAGTTATGTATGTTGTTAACCGAATGTTGTTTGGAGTCCTGGATGAGATCATGGACATGACGAGGAACTCCGAAATGGTCCGGAGATAAAGTTTGATATATGGGATAATAGTGTTTGATCTCCGAAAGGGTTTCGGAATTCACCGGAAGGGGTTCCGGATGTTTCCCGAAATGTTTGGTAACGAGAACATGTCATTTGGGCCAAAGGGGAAAGCCCACAAGGTTTTTGGAAAGCGCAAAGGAAGTTTGCAGAGTCCAGGGGCCAGATGCTGGGAACCCTGGCGTCTGCCCTGGAGTCCGAGAAGGACTCTTGCCTTTCGGGTGAAACCAACTTGTGGAGGCTTTTACTCCAAGTTTCGACCCCAAGGCTCAACATATAAATAGAGGGGCAGGGCTAGCACCAAAGACACATCAAGAAACACCAATCCGTGTGCCGCCAACCCCATCCCCTCTAGTTTATCCTCCGTCATAGTTTCCGTAGTGCTTAGGCGAAGCCGTGCGGAGATTGTTCTTCACCAACACCCTCACCACGCCATCATGCTGCCGTAACTCATCTACTACTTCACCTGTCTTGCTGGATCAAGAAGGCGAGAACGTCATCGAGCTGAACGCGGAGGTGCCATATGTTCGGTACTTAATCGGGGTGGATCATGAAGGTGTACGACTACATCAACCGCATTCATAAACGCCTCTGCTTAGCGATCTTCAAGGGTATGAAGATACACTCTCCCTTTTGTTGCTATGCATCACCATGATCTTGCATGTGCGTAGGAATTTTTTTGAAATTACTGCTTTCCCAAGCAGTGGCATCCGAGCCAGGTTTATGCGTAGATGTTATATGCACGAGTAGAACACAAGTGAGATGTGGGCGATACAAGTCATACTTCTTACCAGCATGTCATACTTTGATTCGGCGGTATTGTGAATGAAGCGGCCCGGACCGACATTACGCGTACACTTACGCGAGACTGGTTTCACCGTTACGAGCACTTGTGCTTAAAGGTGGCTGGCGGGTGTCTGTCTCTCTCACTTTAGCTGAATCAAGTGTGGCTACGCCTGGTCCTTGCGAAGGTTAAAACAGCACTAACTTGACGAACTATCGTTGTGGTTCTGATGCGTAGGTAAGAACGGTTCTTGCTAAACCCGTAGCAGCCACGTAAAATTTGCAACAACAAAGTAGAGGACGTCTAACTTGTTTTTGCAGGGCATGTTGTGATGTGATATGGTCAAGACGTGATGCTATATTTTATTGTATGAGATGATCATGTTTTGTAACCGAAGTTATCGGTAACTGGCAGGAGCCATATGGTTGTCGCTTTATTGTATGAAATGCAAATGCCCTGTAATTGCTTTACTTTATCACTAAGCGGTAGCGATAGTCGTAGAAGCAATAGATGGCGTAACGACAACGATGCTACGATGGAGATCAAGGTGTCGCGCTGGTGACGATGGTGATCACGACGGTGCTTCGGAGATGGAGATCACAAGCACAAGATGATGATGGCCATATCATATCACTTTTATTGATTGCATGTGATGTTTATCCTTTATGCATCTTATCTTGCTTTGATTCACGGTAGCATTTTAAGATGATCTCTCACTAAAATTATCAAGAAGTGTTCTCCCTGAGTATGCACCATTGCGAAAGTTCTTCATGCTGAGACACCACGTGATGATCGGGTGTGATAGGCTCTATGTTCAAATACAGCGGTGCAAAACAGTTGCACACGCAGAATACTCAGGTTAAACTTGACGAGCCTAGCATATAACAGATATGGCCTCGGAACACGGAGACCGAAAGGTCGAGCATGAATCATATAGTAGATATGATCAACATATTGATGTTCACCGTTGAAACTACTCCATCTCACGTGACGATCGGACATGGTGTAGTTGATATGGATCACGTAATCACTTAGATGATTAGAGGGATGTCTATCTAAGTGGGAGTTCTTAAGTAATATGATTAATTGAACTTTAATTTATCATGAACTTAGTCCTGATAGTATTTTGCAAATAATGTTGTAGATCAATAGCTCGCGTTGTTGCTTCCCTATGTTTTTATATGTGTTCCTAGAGAAAACTAAGTTGAAAGATGATAGTAGAAATGATGCAGACTGGGTCTGTGATCTGAGGTTTATCCTTATTGCTGCATAGAAGAATTATGTCCTTGATGCACCGCTAGGTGACAGACCTATTGCAGGAGCAGATGCAGACATTATGAACGTTTGGCTAGCTCAATGTGATGACTACTTGATAGTTTAGTGCACCATGCTTAACGGCTTAGAATCGGGATTTCAAAGATGTTTTGAACGTCATGGACCATACGAGATGTTCCAGGAATTGAATTTAATATTTCAAGCAAATACCCAAGTTGAGAGTTAAGTCTCCAACAAGTTCTATAGCTAAAAGATGGAGGAGAATAGCTCAAGCAGTGAGCATGTGCTCAGATTGTCTGGGTACTACAATCACTTGAATCAAGTGGGAGTTAATCTTCCAGATAAGATAGTGATTGACAGAGTTCTCTAGTCACCATCACCAAGTTACTAGAACTTCGTGATGAACTATAGTATGCAAGGGATGAAGGAAATGATTCCCGAGCTCTTCATGATGTTGAAATCGACGAAGGTAGAAATCAAGAAAGAGCATCAAAGTGTTGATGATCGACAAGACCACTATTTTCAAGAAAAGGGCAAAGGGAAAGAAAGGGAACTTCAAGTAGAATGTCAAGCAAGTTGTCACTCCCGTGAAGAAGCCCAAAGCTGTACCAAAGCCTGAAACTGAATGCTTCTACTACAAAGGAAATGTTCACTAGAAGCGGAAATGCCCTGAATATTTGGTGGATAAGAAGGATGGCAAAGTGAACAAGGGTATATTTGATTTACAGGTTATTGATGTGTACCTTACTAGTGTTTATAGTAGCCCCTGGGTATTTGATACTTGTTCAGTTACTAAGATTAGTAACTCGAAACAGGAGTTAGAGAATAAACAGAGACTAGTTAAGAGTGAAGTGACGATGTATGTTGGAAGTGGTCCCAAGATTGATATGATCATCATCGCACACTCCCTATACTTTCGAGATTAGTGTTCAACCTAAATAAATGTTATTTGGTGTTTGCGGTGAGCATGAATATGATTAGATCATGTTTATTGCGATACGATTATTCATCTAAGATAGAGAATGAATTGTTATTCTGATTACATGAATAAAAACCTTCTATGGTCATACACCCAATGTTGATGGTTTATTGAATCTTGATCGTAGTGATACACATATTCATAATATTGATGCCAGAAGATGCAAAGTTGATAATGATAGTGCAACATATTTGTGGCACTGCCGTTTGGGTCATATCGGTGTAAAGCGCATGAAGAAACTCCATGTTGATGGACTTTTGGATCACTTTATTATGAATCATTTGATGCTTGCAAATCGTGCCTTATGGGCAAGATGACTAAAACTCCGTTCTCCGGAACAACGGAACGAGCTAGTGACTTATTGGAAATAATACATACCGATGTATGCGGTCCAATGAGTGTTGATGCTCATGGCAGGTATCATTATTTTCCGACCTTCACAGATGATTTGAGCGGATATGGATATATCTACTTAATGAAACACAAGTCTGAAGCATTTGAAAAGTAAAAAGAATTTCAGAGTGAAGTGGAGAATCATTGTAACAAGAAACTAAAGTTTCTACGATCTGATCATGGAGGATAATATTTGAGTTATGAGTTTGGCCTTCATGTAAAACAATGTGGAATAGTTTCACAGCTCATGCCACCTAGAACACCACAGCATTATGGTGTGTCCGAACGTCGTAACCGCACTTTATTGGATATGGTGTGATCTATGATGTCTCTTATCGGTTTACCACTATCATTTTGGGGTTATGCATTAGATGCAGTTGCATTCACTTTAATAGGGCACCATCTATATCCGTTGAGACGACGCCTTATGAACTATGGTTTGGTAAGAAACCAAAGTTGTCGTTTCTTAAAGTTTGGGGTTGCGACGCTTATGTGAAAAAGCTTCAACCTGATAAGCTCGAACCCAAATCGGAGAAATTCATCTTGATAAGATACCCAAAGGAAACTGTTGGGTACACATTCTATCACAGATCTGAAGGCAAGAAATTCATCTAGAGGAAGGTAGAACTTGATGAGGTAATTGTACCTTCTCCTGAATTGGAAAGTAGTTCATCACAGAAATCAGTTCCAGTGATTCTTACACCAATGAGTGAGGAAGCTAATGATGATGATCATGAAATTCAGATCAAGTTACTACAGAACCTCGTAGGTCTTCCAGAGTAAGGTCTGCACCAGAGTGGTACGGTAATCCTATTCTAGAAGTCATGTTACTAGACCATGATGAACCTACGAACTATGAGGAAGCGATGATGAGCCCAGATTCCGCAAAATAGCTTGAAGCCATGAAATCTGAGATGGGATCCATGTATGAGAACAAATTGTGGACTTTGGTGGACTTGCCCGATGATCGGTAAGCCATATTAAATAAATGGATCTTCAAGAGGAAGATGGACACTGATAGTAGTGTTACTATCTACAAATCTCGACTTGTCATAAAAAGGTTTTTCGACAAGTTCAAGGTGTTGACTACAATGAGACTTTCTCAACTGTAGCGATGCTTAAATCCGTCCAAATCATGTTAGCAGTTGCCATATTTTATGAAATCTGGCAAATGGATGTCAAAACTACATTCCTTAAATGGATATTTCTTAAAGAAGAGTTGCATATGATGTAACCAGAAGGTTTTGTCCATCCTAAAGGTACTAACAAGGTGTGCAAGCTCCAGTGATCCATCTATGGACTGGTGCAAACATCTCAGAGTTGGAATATACGCTTTGATGAGTTGATCAAAGCATGTGGTTTTATACAGACTTTTGGAGAAGCCTGTATTTACAATAAAGTGAGTGGGAGCTCTGTAGCATTTCTAATATTATATGTGGATGACATATTGTTGATTGGAAATGATATAGAATTTTTGGATAGCATAAAGGGATATTTGAAAGAAGTTTTTCAAAGAAAGACCTCAGTGAAGCTGCTTACATATTGAGCATCAAGATCTATAGAGATAGATCAAGACACTTGATAAGTTTTTTCAATAAGTACATACCTTGACAAGATTTTGAAGTAGTTCAAAATGGAACAGGCAAAGAATGAGTTCTTACCAGTGTTGCTAGGTGTGAAATTGAGTAAGACTCAAAACCCGACGACAGGCAGAAAATAGAGAGAGAAAGAAAAGTCATTCCCTATGCCTCGGCCATAGGTTCTATAAAGTATGCCATGATATGTACCAGACCTATTGTATACCCTGCCCGGAGTTTGGCAAGGGAGTACAATAGTGATCTAGGAGTAGATCGCTGGACAGCGGCGGTCAAAATTATCCTTAGTAGAATAAGGAAATATTTCTTGGTTATGGAGGTGACAAAGAGTTCATCATAAAGAGTTACATTGATGCAAGCTTTGACACCAATCTAGATGATTCTGAGTCTCGATCTAGATATATATTGAAAGTGGGAGCAATTAGCTAGGGTAGCTCCGTATAGAGCATTGTAGACATAGAATATTTGCAAAATACATACGGCTCTGAATGTGATAGACCCGTTAACTAAACTTCTCTCACAAGCAAAACATGATCACACCTTAGTACTCTTTGGGTGTTAATCACATAGCGATGTGAAATAGATTATTGACTCTAGTAAATCCTTTGGGAGTTGGTCACATGACGATGTGAGCTATGGGTGTTAATCACATACATATGTGAATATTTGTGTTAAATCACATGGTGATGTGAACTAGATTAATGACTCTAGTGCAAGTGGGAGACTGAAGGAAATATGCCCTAGAGGCAATAATAAAGTTATTATTTATTTCCTTATTTCATGATAATAGTTTACTATTCATGCTAGAATTGTATTAACCGGAAATATAATACATGTGTGAATACATAGACAATATAGTGTCACTAGTATGCCTCTACTTGACTAGCTCGTTAATCAAAGATGGTTAAGGATTCCTAACCATAGACATGAGTTGTCATTTGATAAACGGGATCACATCATTAGGAGAATGATGTGATTGACTTGACCCATTCCGTTAGCTTAGCACTTGATCATTTAGTATATTGCTATTGCTTTCTTCATGACTTATACATGTTCCTATGACTACGAGATTATGAAACTCCCGAATACCGGAGGAACACTTTGTGTGCTACCAAATGACACAATGTAACTGGGTGATTGTAAAGGTGCTCTACAGGTGTCTCCGATGGTACTTGTTGAGTTGGCATAGAACGAGATTAGGATTTGTCACTCCGATTGTCGGAGAGGTATCTCTGGGCCCTCTCGGTAATGCACATTACTATAAGCCTTGCAAGCAATGTGACTAATGAGTTAGTTGCGGGACGATGCATTACGAAATGAGTAAAGAGACTTGCCGGTAACGATATTGAACTAGGTATTGAGATACCGATGATCGAATCTCGGGAAAGTAAGATACCAATGACAAAGGGAACAACGTATGTTATTATGCGGCTCCACCGATAAAGATCTTCGTAGAATATGTAGGAGCCAATATGGGCATCCAGGTTGCGCTATTGGTTATTGACCAGAGAGGTGTCTCGGTCATGACTACATAGTTCTCGAACCCGTAGGGTCCGCATGCTTAAACGTTCATTGACGATGTAGTATTATATGAGTTATGTATGTTGGTGACCGAATGTTGTTCGTAGTCCCGGATATGATCATGGACATGACAAGGAACTCCGAAATGGTCCGGAGATTAAGATTGATATATGGTATAATAGTGTTTGGTCTCTAGAAGGGTTCCAGAATTCACCGGAAGGGATTCCGGATGTTTCCCGAAATGTTTGGGTACGAGAACACTTTATTTGGGCCAAAGGGGAAAGCCCACAAGGTTTTTGGAAAGCGCAAAAGGAAGTTTTGCAGAGTCCAAGGGTCCCTGGCGTCTGGCCCTGGAGTCTGAGAAGGACTCTTGCCTTTCGGGTGAAACCGACTTTGTGGAGGCTTTTACTCCAAGTTTCGACCCCAAGGCTTAACATATAAATAGAGGGGCTGGGCTAGCACCAGAGACAGATCAAGAAACACCAAGCCGTGTGCCGGCAACCCTGTCCCCTCTAGTTCATCCTCCGTCATAGTTTCCGTAGTGCTTAGGTGAATCCCTAGAGTAGATTGCTCTTCACCAACACCGTCACCATGCCGTCGTGCTGCCGGAACTCATCTACTACTTCGCCCGTCTTGCTTGATCAAGAAGGCGAGGATGTCATCGAGCTGAACATGTGCTGAACACGGAGGTGCCGTATTTTTGGTACTTGATCGGGGCGGATCGTGAAGGTGTACGACTACATCAACCGCGTTGATAAACATTTCCGCTTAGCGATCTTCAAGGGTATGAAGATACATTCTCCCTCTCGTTGCTATGCATCACCATGATCTAGTGTGTGCGTAGGAATTTTTTTGAAATTACTGCGTTCCCCAGCAGTGCGGGTAAGTACACATTTGTGTCGAACTGATAATTATATACCAGTAGCCCCCGAGGCTTGAAGCAGTTAAGCAACTGATTTAAGGATCGTTGTATACCCAGGTGCTCAAATAGAAGAATGACATGTTGTCTCGAGAGCTGAAGGGGTTTCAAGCCAAGCTAACTGCTACTACCGCCGAACTAGAGAAATCCAAGAAGGCAGCATCTGGTAATGTTCCCTTTATCAAGAATACATGATAATATACCAAGATTATTAATATAGGTGCGAATCTTATGACAGAAGCACCGACGGTCACACAAGCGGAAAATCCAGGAGCTCAAAGGCAACTGGCGGCGGGTGAATGTATATTGACACAAGTCAGGACGTAGAAAAACAAACTCCAAGATGCCAACACCAAGCTCGGAGAGGAGCTTAAAGATGTGCGAGCCCAGCTAGCTGACTCCGTGAAGGAGAATAAGAAGCTGCGAGGCGACATATTCATGATGTGTTCGGACTTACCTTGTCACAATTCACATAGTGAAGGAACTGACAGATTTATGTCTATAGGTATATTGATGGGTTGTCCCAAAGAGGAGGTGTCCGGATCATCGAGCGATCTGCTACAAGAGCTGTCGCAAATGCACGAGTGAGCTCGGCAGGTGATGCAAAGTATTGCCAAGGCTTTATGTCCATCAGATTCCCCTCCAGGAAGTATGGAGGGGCTTGTACAGTTGCTTAAGGGAGCACGGCGGCGCTTCCGACTACGGAAGATATCGGCATGCCGTGAAGACGCGTGAGAGGCCTGGGCGATGGTAAAGACACGGTATACCAAGCTCGACCAGAATCACATGGCCCGGGTCGGACCACTAGGGTCAAATGGAAAAGAAATTCCAGTTAATTTGGTATATGACCAGGTACAAGTAGCCTCCATGTATTCCCAACAGGATTGTAGGTTAGATAGCCTTTTGGAAGGCATAGAAGAAGAAGTTTTTGAGTCTAAGTGACTATGTACTTTGAATGACAAATTATGTCTCTAGCTAAATTATAAATGTCATGTCCGACCTTTTTGCTTCAACCTCTTGACCCGAGGGTGCGGAGTGCTTCCGAATACCCGCTCAGTAATATATACCCGGGTATGCGTGGAAGCCAGGCGTAGGGGTCATAGTTGTTTGAACAGACAAGTATCCGGCTAGTTATGTTGTATTACATTTTAATCATAAGAAACATCTTCCAGAGAGAATAGTTCCCTTAAGGGTTCCTTTCCCTAGGTAAGCATGCATCAAAGTACATGTCCGCACTGTGTTTGAAAAAACCACAACATACATAACATCTGGGGGTTCATAATGCGACAAGTAAACAACAACTTTAGTTTGCCGACCGAATATTCCGTTAAGAACGCTAGCTTTCGGCTTCACCCAGTCTGTGGTACATGTCCGGATAACCCGACAGTAACAATTGTAGAGGTGCTCCCTTTATGCCCTAGCCGAACTAATGGGAACGTAGGGCATAAGCACAGGAGCCAGGAAACCCAGCTTGGCCAAAACTTAAGTCATATCGATGCATATAATGGCGAAGAAAAGGTGCATACATGTAAAAGACACATATGCGGTGAGCTTGATGCTCGGAAAATAATAGCAATAAGCTTCTGTACAAGAAGCCCCCAGGTATAGTTGACATACATATTAACAATTGTATGCGTTATAGGTGTACGGTTTAACCATACCAGAGCTTTACAGCCTAAGAAATAAAAGTGAAAAGAGATGAAAAAAATAAATAAAGGGAGGAAATAGGGAAAAAGGAGATGAACGAAGAGTCCGGCGCTAGGCGTAGAATCTTTGGAGTTTGACCGCGTTCCATGGGTTTGGTTCCAGGCGGTGTCTGATGCATCACGTAGGCGGTACGCTCCTCCGGTGAGAACTTCATCAATGATGAAGGGACCCTCCCACTTGGTCTTGAGTTTGTCCTTTTTCTTCTCCGGCAAGGGTAGAACGAGTTCGCCAATGTTATAACTCTTGGCCCGTACTTCTCTGCTTTGATATATGCGAGCATGTTGTTGATAGAATGCGGAACGGGCCTTACCGATGTCGCGCTCCTCCTCCAGGGCATCTAAGCTGTCCTGCCGATCCAGCTCGGCCTCTCTCTCTCTTCATACATGCACACTCGAGGTGAGTCATGAATAATATTGCAGGGTAACATAGCCTCTGCGCCGTACACCATAAAGAAAGGTGTGAATCCGGTAGAACGATTGGGCGTGGTCCGCAGCCCCCAGAGTACGGAGTCGAGCTCCTCCACCCAGTGCTTGTCTAATTCTTTCAAAGACCGCACTAGTCGGGGTTTAATGTCGCTCATAATAAGACCATTGGCTCGTTCAACTTGATTACTGGTTTGTGGGTGATAGACGGAAGCATAGTCGAGCTTGATGCCCAGATTAGCGCACCAGGCCTTCACCTCATCGGCTGTAAAATTGGAGCCGTTGTCGGTGATGATACTGTGCGGAACACCATAACGGTGCACAACACCGTATATAAAGTCTATCACAGGCCCGACTTTGGCAATTTTAACTGGTTTTGCTTCTATCCACTTGGTGAATTTATCCACCATGACCAATGGGTATTTTTTCTTATGGCTTCCTCCTTTAAGGGGTCCGACCATATCAAGCCCCCAGACCGCAAAAGGCCAAGTAATGGGGATTGTTTGTATAGTAGTAGGTGGCATATGGCTTTGGTTGGCAAAAAGCTGGCATCCGACGCAATGTTGGACAAGGTCCTGTGTGTCTGCTCGGGCCGTCGGCCAATAGAAACCTGTACGAAAGGCCTTGCTTACAAGGGCCCGAGCTACGGCGTGGTGGCCGCCGAGGCCGGCATGAATTTCAGCCAAGAGTTGCCGCCCCTCTTCCTCGGAGATACATCTTTGAAGTACTCCGGTGGCGCTTTTCTTGTAAAGTTCTCCCTCGTGGACTTTGTAGGCTTTAGAGCGCCGCACAATGCAACGTGCTTCATTCTAGTCCTCGGGAAGTTCTCGCCTATTAAGGTAGGCCAGGAAGGGTTCGGTCCGTGGTGCGATGACCGCCATGATAAGATGGGCCGATGGTGTATTTTCGGTGGCTGAGCCCCTGATGATGTCAGTGTGTTCGGAATCTGGGGTTGTATTCGAGTCCGGATTGGTATCACTGCCGTCCCCTTGCCACACCATGGATGGTTTGAATAGCCTTTCCAGAAAGATGTTCGGTGGGACGGGGTCGCGCTTGGCGCTGATGCGAGTGAGGACATCCGCCGCTTGATTACTTTCACGAGCCACATGGTGAAACTCGAGCCCCTCGAAACGAGCCGACATTTTGAGAACGACGTTATGATAAGCCATCATCTTCGGATCTTTGGCATCTAAGTCTCCATTTATTTGAGATATTGCAAGGTTTGAATCCACGCGCACTTCCAGGCATTGTATGCCCATGGAAACGGCCATCCAAAGACCATGCAATAAGGCTTCGTATTCGGCTGCATAGTTGGAGTCCATGAATAATATTTGTAGGATGTACTGAATAGTATCTCCAGTAGGGGATGTTAGGACAATGCCTGCCCTTAGGCCTGCCAACATTTTTGAGCCGTCAAAGTGCATGACCCAGTTGGAATATGCGCCATACTCTTTAGGGAGTTCGGCCTCAGTCCATTCAGCAATGAAGTCGGCCAATACCTGGGATTTAATGGCCCGACGCGATTTGTATGATATGTCGAATGGAAGGAGCTCAATGGCCCACTTGGCAATCCGGCCCGTAGCGTCGCGGTTGTTTATTATGTCATTAAGAGGTACTTCGGAGGCCACCGTTATCGAGCACTCTTGAAAGTAGTGTCGTAGCTTCCGGGATGCCATGAAAACCGCATATGCTATCTTTTGGTAATGAGGGTACCGGGATTTGCATGGTGTGAGGACATTGCATACATGGTATACTGGCTTCTGGAGCAGAAATTTGTGTCCGTCCTCCTCTCGTTCGACAATGAGTACCGCACTCACAACTTGGTGTGTGGCTGATATATATAATAACATGGGTTTGTCGATGTTTGGCGTGGCCAAGATTGGATTGTTTTCTAGAAGAGCCTTTATTTCTTCCAATCTGGCTGTTGCCGCATCCGTCCACTCGAAGTGATCGGTGCGTCAGAGAAGGCGATAGAGTGGCAATGCCTTTTCTCCTAGCCCGGAGATAAAGCGACTTAACGCTGCCACACATCTGGATAATTTTTGGACCTGTTTAAGGTCTGTTGGGGTAGCCAACTGTGACAAAGCTCGGATTTTAGCTGGGTTTGCTTGAATTCCTCTATTGGAAACGATGAAGCCGAGAAGCTTTCCGGCGGGAACGTCAAAAACACATTTCTCCGGATTGAGCTTGATGTCATATGTTCGGAGGTTGTTGAATGAAAGACGCAGATTGTCTATTAATGACTCGACGTGTCTGGTTTGATGACTATGTCATCCACGTATGCTTCAACTGTCTTGCCGATTTGTTTCTCCAGGCATGTCTGAATCATGCGTTGATAGGTGGAACCGGCATTTTTAAGCCCGAAAGGCATAGTGTTGAAACAGAAAGGCCCGTAAGGGGTTATAAATGTCGTTGCGGCTTGATCGGACTCCTTCTTCTTGATTTGATGGTATCCGTAGTATGCGTCAAGGAAACACAATGAGTCGTGTCCTCCGGTAGCATCGATGATCTGATCAATGCGGGGGAGGGGAAAAGGATCCTTAGGGCAAGCCTTATTGAGGTCTTTGAAATCGACGCATAGGTGCTAGGATTTATCCTTCTTTAGTACCATCACCTGGTTTGCTAGACAGTCCGGATGTTTTATCTCTCTAATGAATCCGGCCTCGAGTAACTTGGCTAGCTCCTCTCCCATGGCTTGTAGTTTGGGTTTAGAAAAGCGTCGTAATGTTTGCTTGACCGGCTTGTATCCCTTCAATATGTTTAGGCTATGTTCGACCAGTCCACGTGGGATTCCTGGCATATCAGAGGGGTGCCAGGTGAATATATCATAGTTTTCGTGTAGGAACGCTTGAGGGAGTCCTGGATAAGGGGGTATCCGGACAGCCGGACTATATACATCTTCCGAACTATTGAAGTGTGAAGATACAAGACTCAAGACTTCAGCCCGTATCCGGATGGGACTCTCCTTTGCGTGGAAGACAAGCTCGGCGATCCGGATATTATATTTCCTTCCTTGTAACTGACTCCATGTAAACCCTAGCCCTCTCCGGTGTCTATATAAACCAAAGAGGATGGTCCTTAGAAGGCCGATCACAATTACAATCATACCATCATAGGCTAGCTCTTAGGGTTTAGCCTCTACGATCTCGTGGTAGATCTACTCTTGTACTACTCATATCTTCAATATTAATCAAGCGGGAAGTAGGGTTTTACCTCCATCGAGAGGGCCCGAACCTGGGCAAACATTGTGTCCCTTGCTTCCTATTACCATCAGCCTAAGACGCACAGATTAGGGCCCCCTACCCAAGATCCGCCGGTTTTGACACCGACATTGGTGCTTTCATTGAGAGTTCCTCTATGTCGTCGCTTCGAGGCTTGATGGCGTCTTCAATCGTCAACAACACAGTCCAGGGTGAGACTTTTCTCCCCGGACAGATCTTTGTGTTCGGCGGCTTCGCACTACGGGCCAATTCGCTTGGCCATCTGGAGCAGATTGACAGCTACGCCCCTGGCCACCAGATCAGGTTCAGAAACTTGAACTACACGGTGGATATTTGCGGAGACTTGATCTTCGACGGATTCGGCCCTATGCCAGGAGCGCTGGACAGTCACGACGAGCACAGCCTAGACCTACTGTCGGACAATGCTCGGAACATCATCCCTGCAATAGCCCCGGATCTAAATCTGAACAGGTTGCGTTGCCCAAGGACGGAGGGGTAGACCCCGCCCCGCAGGCCGCATACACATCGACGGTGGAGGCGAACACATGTCTCACCTCTGTGGAGGCCTGTAACCCCGGGCCCCCAGACTCGTATCCGGTTGTTGGTCCCGGTCCGCTCACTCTTGAGCCAGTCGAGCTAGGTTGGGCTCCGGTAATGGAGTTTACCGCTGCGGACATCTTTCAGCACTCGCCCTTTGGCGACATGCTGAACTCATTAAAGTCTCTCTCTTTGTCAGCAGGCTCTGGGCCGAACATGTCGGAAGCAGGCAGCGAAGGAATTCGTTGCCCACCCACCACCCACTTCATTGCCACGATCGAAAATTTAACTGACGTGCTTGACTTCGACTCCAAAGACATCGATGGTATGGACGATGATGCAGGAGAAGCTCCAGAATCCCTGGGGCGCAGGACTACTACCTTGTCATAGCGGTAATCGGGAAGATAAAACACCCGGGCAAAAGCCAAAAAGGTTGCGTAGACGCCGCTCAAAGTCCAGCAATTGCAAAAATAGCGACAAGAGCGCAAGAAGGGTCGATATACCTGTAAACACTGAAAGCAACAACGACCACATGGACCCAGCGATGGAGCAGGATGAGCCAGGTCACGCTAAACCAAGTTCGGAGCAACTAACCGATCACAATGATCCGGAGGGACGAGCTCATGAAACCGCCCCAGAACAGGAAGACAGTCCGGACGACGATACATTCATCATCCCGGACGAACAAGTGGAACGAGACAACCTCCACAGAAAGCTTATGGCCACTGCAAGAAGTCTAAAAAAGCAGAAGCAACGGCTCAAGGCCGCACAGGAAAAGCTCAGTCGCAGATGGAATAAAGTGCTAGACACTGAAGAAAGATATGGTGACGATCGCCATACGAAAAGCTATCCGAAGCGCAAGCTACTACCAGAATTCGACGACGAGGCCATTCCACCAAAGAATAATACGACCGGGAGACCAGACGTACTGCTCCACAACCGCAACAGAACGGCCATAGACGCCGCACACGATCTATGTGAGCATCTAGATAAGAAAGCCGGTGCAGCCAGGTCCATCTATGGATCCAAAAGACACACCCCAGTGAGGGACTATGGTCACCCAAAAGCTCATACAAGCCAAATACCAGTTTGGAATAAACTCCGGACACAGCAACAGCCGACTGCATGCCACAGCATGTCCAGAGACAGAGGGGCTGCTCACCCCCTGTGCTTCACCGAAGAAGTACTAGACCATGAATTCCCACAAGGCTTCAAACCTGTGAACATAGAAGCATACGACGGCACGATAGACCCAGGGGTCTGGATTGAGGATTTTATCCTGCATATTCACATGGCTCGTGGAGATGACCTCCACGCCATCAAATACCTTCCCTTAAAATTGAAGGGACCAGCTCGACACTGGTTGAAAAGCCTCCCCGAAAACTCAATTGGGAGTTGGGAGGAACTCGAAGATGCTTTCCGGGCCAATTTTCAAGGGACTTATGTCCGGCCTCCGGATGCAGACGACCTAAGTCACATAATCCAACAGCCCGGAGAGTCCACCCACAAGCTTTGGAACAGATTCCTCACTAAGAAGAATCAAATTGTCGATTGTCCGGACGCCGAAGCCTTAGCGGAATTCAAACACAGCATCCGTGACGAATGGCTCGCCCGACACCTCGGCCAAGAAAAGCCAAGGACAATGGCAGCCTTAACAAGCCTTATGACCTGCTTTTGCGCGGGTGAAGATAGCTGGCAGGCCCGTAAAGGTACTAGTGACCCCAGCACATCCAAAATAAGGGATGGCAACGGGAAGCCACGGCGTAATAAAAACAAACGCCAAAACAAGGAAGAGATCCAGGATAACACGTCGGTCAACGCCGGATTCAGGGGCTCTCGACCTGATCAGGAAAAGAAGCTATTTAAAGGCAGTAAAGAGGGACCGTTCGGTCTGAACAGAGTTCTGGACAGACTATGCCAAATTCATGGCACCCCGGAGAAACTTGCGAACCACACCCATAGAGTGTGCTGGGTCTTAAAGCAGGCCGGCAAATTAAATGCCGGACATAAAGGGAGGGAAACACCAAGTGAAGACAAGGACGAACCTCGCCAGCCGAACACTGGGGACAGAAAAAATTCCCGCTAGAGGTTAAGAGAGTTAACATGATCCACACGACTCACACATTCACAAGAAGGCAAGAACGCGCGCTCAGAGACGCGCATGATGAAAAGCCCACCGTACCCACATCGGACTACTGGATGTCTCGTCCGATCACTATCGATCACATTGACGACCGAACTAGTATTCAACGCGGAGGATCACAAGCCTTCGTGCTTGACCCAATAATCAACGGATACCGCCTCACCCGTGTCCTCATGGACAGCGGCAGTAGCCTCAATTTAATATACGAGGACACTGTTTGCAGAATGGGGATAAACCCATCCAGAATTAGCCAAAACAACACCACCTTCAAAGGGATGATACCAGGCGTCGAAGCCTATGGCAGGGGCTCCGTCGTGCTGGAAGTAACATTCGTCCCCCCAGGCAACTCCAGAAGCGAAGAATTGCTTTTCACCATCGCACCCTTCCAGAGCAGCTGTCATGCATTGCTAGGAAGAACGGCCTTCGCCCGCTTCAACGCATTGCCGCACTATGGCTACCTTACACTCAAGATGCCCGATCCCTGTGGCGTCATCACCGTTAGCGGAATCACAGAGTGCCCTTCGCGCGTAGAGGAACACGCGACGGCCCTGGCAGCCGGACTATAAGCGGCCTCTAATATCAGAAAACATGACTGGTCATTAAGACCACAGACATGGTTAGACGAGTCCGGTAGCCCGGATAAAATTCAACCTGGCACCGTATATGTAATCGCATAGCGGAAACCAGGGGCTATAAATATTTAATACAGCCCCACACGTGGCTCAACCTTATCGACAGGCCAACATCTTACACCTTTACTATCCATCGCATACTTACGTTGTACTCTCCTATGAGTTTTCTTTTTTTTCTAGACAACGTTCGCGCGATACCCTTCCAGGATACGGCACAACGGAGACAAAGGTGCAGACGTGTAGCAGGGACCCATTCAATAGGTTTATTTTTAGATTAAGCCCCTCTGTAAACCTTTTCTATTGCCTCTTGTTGTTTCAATCATCCCATGGGTTCCATACCCACAGAGGATACCGTCGTTATTAGCATTTCGCCATGACAGAGTACCGCATGTACCTGGAAATACAGGGTTCATAATGAATGGGCATTCTTGAGCCCATCTTCTATTATAAAGCCCGAACACCTTCGGGAGTGTTCGGCGTCACGAGTTTGGCCTTATATGCATCAGCTCCGAATCATGTCTTTCGTCAAATGTTGGGTTTGCCCGGCTCCTGGGTTTGCCACCTTGAGTTCCTTATTATCGGCTAAGGCAGGCCAAAGGAGAACTACTGTGATTGTGCCCTGGTTATCCCGGATGAGCGCCTCAATAGAGAAAGCCGAAAACTGACTGTCATGATACAGCGAGAGACTGTTCAACCACTCGAAGACTCACCGGAATCTCTAAAGATTCCTCTCCATTAACGAAGGGCCGTTTCCTGGCCATGTACACACACGCCCGTATTCGGATGCACGCGAATGTACCAGGGGCTACATAGTAGGCCCACCATTAGACTCCCATGGCTAAGCGAAAGTGTTACAGCTATATAGTCCGGTTTCCTAGTTCGACGTGCGATCACCTCCTTAATGGACCAAGACGTTGGATCAAGCGTGATTATGCATATTTTTCGTGAACACCCCCGCATTATATGCGTGGGGGATGAAGCCAACGACTGCTATCTTTCGGACTACATATACATATAAAGACGTCCGTACAGGGGACACAACCATACTTTCACGCAAAAAGTATAAATATAGCCTTATAACCAAAATAGACATTGTTTTTTACAATGATTTGACTTATCAGTCGAAGAGGACATTCTTCGAGCACTGCGTCTCTATTAGGTGGGCACCTTCTGTGATCTGCGCCAGGTAGTGCTCAGCCGGATATTGGCCGCCCGCTGGATCCTGGGTCGCTATAATGTTGGCCTCCATATCCGTCCAATAGGCTTTAACGCGGGCACGGGCCATCCGTGCACCCTCTATGCACGCCGACCTCCTCATGGCGTCGATCCGAGACACGGCCCCAAGGAATTGTTGCACCAAACCAAAATAACTGTCCGGCTTGGGCCCTGCCGGCCAAAGATGGTCTATTACAGACCGCATTGCAAGTCCGAACAGCCTATGAAGCTCCCCCACTGCAGCCACCTTCTCACTTAACGGCAGCGGGCGAGTAGGAGCATTGAATTGCAACTAGAAAAGCTTATCCACTTCTTTATCACCTTGATTCTCAAAGAACTTGGCAGCGTCAGCTGTACTATTCATCAAGTCTGCATATGCGTCTGCAGGACTCCAGCGCCCAACTAGGGGAGCATACTTCGGATCCAAAAACTTCGTCCGCAGTAAGTAGGAGCCCCCAACCACGATTTTGCCAGCTTGTTGGAGCTCCTCCCGCATACCCCGGATCTCGGTCCGCATCTCCTTGGCGGCATTAAGTGCCTTGTCCAGCTCGGCCAAACTAGCCTTATTTTCCTTCTCCAGGAGCACATACCGGTCGGCGGCATTTTTCAACTCTTCAGTCATTTCATCTATCTTTTCCTCGCTTCGGTGATGAGCAGCCTGTTCGGCTCTCAACTCTTCGGCCGCCTTTAGGGCAGCCTCTTTGCTAGCCCGAGGTTGTTCCTTGGCCTGAGCAAGCTCTGCCCTTAGGGCCTCCACGGCAGCAGCACCATCTGCAGTGCATACACAGGGCATTAACATCATGTCATTTTTGCATTTTCCTATACAACATAATAAGGGAAGCAGAGCATGTACCTTGTGACTCCTCCAGCCGTTTGTTCACCAGCGTGATATCGACATCAATAGATCCGATCTGCCTCCTTAGTTCGGCAACTTCAATAGACTGGTCGACTGCAGGATCCTTATATACCTGCGCACATATACAGCGCAGCCATTATTATATGATCCCCTGTTTGCCGCCTATGGCGGGCAACCAGAGTCTCAGGGGCTACTATCCATAGGGAGCACACCTAGCGCGTGCTTCCGAAACACAAAATAGTGCATTTTTCACTACATACCTCAAAGCCTTTGAGCAGGCTTGTAAATGCTTCATTCAAACCACTGGTAGCGGATGAAATCTTCGTGAGCATCATGCTCATTAAAGAGTGGTGGTCCTCCGAGAGCGCGGCTCGCTCCAGAAGGCCTGTCAGTACATCCGGCCGGACATCGAATTGTGCCGGACCTATCTCATCGCCCCCCGTGGGAGCCAAACGCTCCGGGCTCAGGGTGAATAACGTGTTCGCTGCCGGCTTCGGCAGATCCGGACTCCTCCGTGACGACACCTCCGTGTCGCCCGCTTCATGAGGCGGAGAGGTGGGTGGAGTCTCACTCTCCATCATCTCCAGACGAAGGTCCCCCGAAGACAAACTCTGTTGAGAAGAACTGCTCGCCGGACTACAAAATACGAAGTCCCAGTTATGGATCTCGGAGTAACATCACACCTTCGAATTAATGAATAACTTACGGCTCGGTGGAGGGTTGGCCCGCTGGTGGGCACGATGCGGTGAGGGTGCCCATCGCGGCAGAGCCCCCTGGTGATACCTTCTTCCCTTGCTTGGGCACCTCCGCCTCCTAGTCTTCAGAGGCGGCCCTCTTCTTCCTGCGTGGGGATGACACTTTAACCTCCCCCTCCTGACTATCCTCCATAGGAGAGGTAGCGAATCCCCCGGTCTGGATGCGTAGTGTGTGAAGTTCGGCTTCACTGCTCTTTCCTTCGCCTTTCCTTGAGGGGATTTTGCTGAGCACCCGGCCAAGCATTTTGGCAATGGTTGGACCAGGCTAGCCTTCAGGAAGTGGCGCCGGACACCTGATTCTCTCCGCCTTGCTGAGCCATTCCTGGCAGCGGAGGGATTTTCAGAATAATAGTTATGAAAAATATAAATGAAGTATCCGGCTTTAAGGCTACTTACTTGGGCATCTAGGCGATAGTAGCTTAGGCCCACATCCTCTATGGTGTCCGGACACTTTACTTGAGGTCCGAAGAATAATTTACACATTCCTTCGAGCTTCAGGCCGAAGAAGTGCTTAATAGTCCGCGGACCCTCCAGATTAAACTCCCACATCCGGAGAGGTTGACGTTTGCACGGCAACATCCACCGGATTAGCATCACTTGCATTATTCTGACAAGATTTATGTCCCTCTCAATAAGCTCCTAGATACGATTCTGCAGTTCTGGTACATCGCCAGTAGGCCCATAACCGGAGGGCCTGAGCGGAACTCAGGGGCGGCTACCCACTTTGTGCCTCTGGGAGTTGTGACATAAAACCACCTGCGTTGCCACACATCGGATACTTCCGGAAAAGAACCCTCTGGCCATGGGGCATCGGCGTTCTTGCTTATTATAGCACCTCCGCACTCCGCATGTCGCCCCTCGATCATCTTCAGCTTCACATTGAAGGTCTTGAGCCATAAGACGAAGTGTGGGTTGACATGGAGAAAGGCCTCGCACACGATAATAAACGACGAGATATGGAGGACGGCGTCTGGAGCCAGATCATGGAAATCCAAGCCATAGTAGAACATGAGCCCCCTCACAAAGGGGTCAAGGGTGAGGCCTAGGCCTCGGAGGAAGTGAGGGAGAAACACGACGCTCTCGTTGGGCTCCGGCGTGGGGATAACTTGCCCTGGAGCGGGAAGCCTGTGCTGGATATCGGCGGTCAGGTATCCGACCTCCCTAAGCTTAGCAATATCCTCCTCTTGGATTGAGGAGGCCACCCATCGGCCTTTTGCATCGGATCCGGACATACTGAGAGGATCTGGGGTGTTGGAGCTTAGGTTTAAGTGTTGGAGCTCGAGGTGCGAGAAGGAGCAGGGGAGGTGGAAAAGAGGCGTAGGCCTCGGCCCCCTTTATAAAGGGGATGAATATCAAGAGTCCTCAGCGTGACCGCTTTAGACTTATCTAAAGTACACAGAGTCATACCAACGGTCGTCGTGGGGTCACACACACCCATATTGATGAAAGATCCCATAATAAGAGGAACACGATCTCTGCTTTGGCAGGACGTGCCAATAAAACTTCCTCGCAAAGTGAGTCGAGGTGGAGCAGGAGACGCCGGTTCGTGTTGGACCTGGCCACGATGCAAGGGCACGACGTACAAAGATTGCCAGCAGAACGGATTTATGCTAGGGTATGTGAAGATCATCTTGCAGATCCGGACACGGCCTACGTGTTCGATAATAACCTTGGAGTATTCGGAAGGAGGAACCCGCCTTGCAATGCCGAAGACAAGACTGCGCGTCGGACTCATTGTCATTGAAGCCTGGTTCAGGGGCTACTGAGGGAGTCCTGGATAAGGGGGTATCCGGACAGCTGGACTATATACATTGTCCGAACTATTGAAGCGTGAAGATACAAGACTCAAGACTTCAGCCCGTATCCGGATGGGACTCTCCTTTGCGTGGAAGACAAGCTTGGCGATCCGGATATTATTTTTCCTTCCTTGTAACCGAGTCCATGTAAACCCTAGCCCTCTCCGGTGTCTATATAAACCGGAGAGGATGGTCCTTAGAAGGCCGATCACAATTACAATCATACCATCATAGGCTAGCTCTTAGGGTTTAGCCTCTACGATCTCGTGGTAGATATACTCTTGTACTACTCATATCTTCAATATTAATCAAGCAGGAAGTAGGGTTTTACCTCCATCGAGAGGGCCCGAACCTGGGTAAACATTGTGTCCCTTGCTTCCTGTTACCATCAGCCTAAGACGCACAGATCGGGACCCCCTACCCGAGATCCGCCGGTTTTGACACCGACAACGCTCGCAATGCGACGTCGACCATGGGGTCCAGTTGTGCCCCTATGGATGCTATCTTTGTGGAGTCCATTGGGTGGACCTGGAATTTTACTATTTCATCTGCTGGTTTAAAGGAGGTGGATTTGGGTCGCTGATCTAGTATCACGTCGTCCCTATCCACCGTGGAGCGCAGTGCGGTTAATTCTTCAGCTGCGAGGGCTTTAGACAATGCCTCGAGGGCCAAGGCGGTGGTTTTGTTTTCGGCGCGGAGTGCTATGTCCGGATCACTAGCAAGAGTGATGATTCCATTAGTCCCGGGCATCTTTAGCTTCATGTACCCGTAATGGGGCACGACTTGAAAGCTTGAAATTTGTCTCGCCATAACAGGGCGTGATATCCACTGTTGAAAGGGGCCACTTAAAAGGTTATCCCTTCGGACCGATAATTCTCTGGCGTGCCGAAGACCACATCGAGTGTGATTTTCCCGCACATTGCGCCTCCCGACTTGGAATAATTCCTCGAAAGGTTGTATTACTATGCTCAATGCGGCTCCTGTCTATTTCCATTTTGTTGAGAGTTTCCTCGTAAATGAGGTTTAGTCCGCTGCCGCCGTCCATGAGAACTTTGGTAAGCCGGCAACCGTCCACAATTGGACTAAGGACCAGCGCGGCAGGTGCTCGGACTATTCTGAATTTTGGCTCGTCACTGGCATTGAAAGTTATGTCCGTGTCGTTCCAAGAGTTTATTGCTGCGACATGGCAGACTTCGGCGAGGCCGCGGAGTGCCCTTTTGCGCCTATTGTTTGAGGCAAAAGTCTCAAAGACCGTCAGCACTGTCTGGTTGTTGTCTTCCGTGGGATGTTGCTCTGCGGTATTTTTGATGAGGAGATCCTCGCCGCTCTTGGCCACCTGCTGGAGTATCCAACATGCTCTAAGGTTGTGGGTTGGTATTTTATCCGGTGTTGTATGTATCCTGGATGGCCTATCGAGCCATACCTCTAGGACGATTCCGCACCCCGTAATGGGCTTTGATTTTTTGGTTACTAGATCGGGCGACCGACGAGGGTGCACCCTTTTTGACCGGCCGAGGGGTTTGGTGGAAACCGACGGCTCCCAAGAGGCTGCCTGAGTTTTCCAGACGCTTTCCATTGCGCAGTACTTCTGTACTATAGTTGCCAAGTCAGCAAAGTGTGATACGTGACGGCAATTGATTGCATTGAGGATTCCCTTTTCTGTGTAGTTTTTGCACAATAGTGAGATTGCGTCTTCATCGCGGCAGTCCTTGATCCTGTCCTTGAGGAGGCGGAATCTGGCCCAGAAGTGATGGACCGTTTCTTGGGACTGCTGTCTGATGTGGGTTAGATCACTTGTTTCTGGGTGGGTGGGTGGTTTTAAATCCGATCCCTCACCCAATCTGCGATCCGGAGTTTGAGAAATTTCCGACCTAGATAGCTTAGGCTCCAGAGTATGAGCCAATTTTTCTGGCCCGCTGTCCGACTCTAGGTTCGGGATAAGAGGCGTAACTTCCTGCGGGTGGGTATCCGGCTCTGTGAGTTCAGAAATCCGAACATAATTCGTCCTCAATACAGAGGGGCAGTTGTCGCGTTGTTCCTCCACTACCGCTACCTGATGGCTGATCGGTGGTGATTCAATTTCTCTTTGATCGGGTTTAAGCCCAATCTAATCGTAGTCCGTAGCGACTCCCAAGGCGGCGATGCGATCCAGGAGTTCTTTTAAAGACGTCAACTCCATCGGATCCATCTGCTAGGAGTTTTCTGAGCTGATGCAGAGGCAATTTTTGATGACCCGAGAAGTCATCGTCGGTGCAACGGCCAAAGGGGCGGCCATAGTGAAGCCGCCCAGCCGGAGAGCTTGGCCTAAGGCCAGGGCGCCTCCGGCGGTGATGGTGTCCTTGATAACAAGGCGAGCCATCAATCCTATGTTCAACGTCATAGTGGAACTCTCAATGAAAGCACCAACGTCAGTGTCAAAACTGGCGGATCTCGGGTAGGGGTCCCGAACTGTGCGTCTAAGGCTAATGGTAACCGGAGGCGGGGGACGCAATGTTTAATTACCCAGGTTCAGGCCCTCTCTATGGAGGTAATAACCTACTTCCTGCTTGATTGAGCTTGATGAATATGAGTATTACAAGATTTGATCTACCACAAGATCGTAATGGCTAAACCCTAGAAGCTAGCCTATGAGATTATGATTGTTGTCCTACGGACTAAACGCTCTGGTTTATATAGACACCATAGGGGCTAGGGTTACATAAAGTCGGTTATAGAGAAAGGAATCTACATATCCAAATCGCCAAGCTTGCCTTCCACGCAAAGGAGAGTCCCATCCAGACACGGGACGAAGTCTTCTATCGTGTATCTTCATAGCCCAACAGTCCGGCCAAAGTATATAGTCCGGCTGTCCGAGGACCCCTTAGTCCAGGACTCCCTCACCAGCACCGTCTGTAAATGATGCACGGTGCGGGGCCGCAGGCCGGCGCCTTGGATGATTTGGCATAGCCAAATGCCCCTCGCGTCCATCGCCTCCATAGGTGCTTGTGGCTTCTGGTCACTTGACTTGGATTGGAGTGAGCAGTGTTGTGTAGAGACTAGGAGCAGATGGATTGGAGTGGTGGGGCGCCTTTCTATGAGAGTCAAAACTCTGTTGCATTCACATCGTGCTGGCTCTATTCTGCTTCTCCAATTAATTCCCTCTACATGTAATTGAGGATGCATCATTGACCGTTCAACGTCTCGGGAACAGCTACCATCTCCCTCCTTGGCATTCAAGTACCTGTGGAGACGACTGTTGCTCGCGTCTGTCGCGTGTCAGGAGACGTTCTTGTCGACGACGAGGTTCCTATGGTGACTTCATAATTTTTTATAGTGTCGGCTCAGTCTTTCGGAGGTTCTCATAGGGGTAGGGTGTGCGTGTGTGCATTCATAGGGGTGAGTGTATGCGCGTGTATGTGAGCGCTTGCGTCTATACTGTGTTAAAAAAAGCGTAAATGCGTGTCAAAAAGAGACTAGTCGGTATACTCAATATTGTGCATCGCGGAGAGGAAAACGAGAGAACTACGTATTTATTTACGGTGCAAATTCACTCATTTTGCTCCATATGTAGTCCGTCTCAGTGTAGTCTAGTCACTTGTTGAAATCTCTAGAAAGGCAAATACTCCTTTCTGGTTTGCAGGGCTATACTAGCAAGTATGTACTACAATAGTGGGCTCACATAGCAATTTTGTCTCATGCAAGAGCCTGGCTATATGCGTGCTCCAAGCTTCGCAACTGCCACGTTCGGGTTGCGCTTGGCTCTTCGCCTCTTCGAGAAGACAAACAATGATGTTACTACTGCTGCTTCTACAATATTGAATCCACTGCTGCGTGTCCGTCCACCGCGAGCAGGAGGGATAGCTTGTTGTAGTACTATAAGCAAAAGTCTATCCTCGTCTACGAGCCATCGCGCGCATGGGTGAGGGAGAAGGCGTGTAGTAGTAAAATCAAGCTTCTCCTCGTTGTACGAGTTGACGCGACACATCATAGCACTGGCCCCACATGCTTGCCTCTAAACTTGGCTGAAAGACCCGCAGTGTACAATATATTTGTTGCAACCTCTAACATTTACCCACCACAAATTAAAATATATATTCCTGTCTTGACCAGATGAGCGTGCAAACTACAATCACCAGGATGACAGGTAGGGCCAGAAGATTATTTTAATTAAAAACTTCAAGATGGCCACATAGCATGGAGCCGACCCCAACGATTTTAAGCTTACCTGCACGGTACAAGCTATCTTAGACTACTCTACACATGAAACTGCTACACAAGCATCCGGGTTGTGCTTGGCTCTTCGCCTCTTCGGGAAGTCGAACAATGATGGAGTATTACTGCACTGCAGGAGTACTACAATACACTTCTGGCCATCTGACACCGATTGAACTGCTGCATGTCCACCGCGTGTGGGAGGGAGAGCATGTAGCGAAAGCTTCTCCTAGTCCTGCCAGCCACCACGCTCATGGGCGAGGGAGGGATGTAGCTTCATTGACTTAGTGCTCCTGCCTTTGCGTGTATGACAATTGGGCCCAATAGGTGGGTGGCCAACCTGTCATACAGCCAAAGGCAGGTGCAGTTAAGGCACCAAAGCTCAGTCCGCGAGGGAGAGGATAATCAAACTTCTCGTTGTTGTACGAGTTGATGCAACACATCAAAGCACTCCACTCGATATATTTCAATCATTTGCATTTACCGATGCATTAATTACAATGCATGCAGGCATGTCGTGACTCTCCTTTTGATACTTGCATGTGTTGATTTAATGCACCTTGAAGTAGTATGAATATGTGACGGTAAAGCTTTGTAATTCCCCGGCCCTAAAATGAGAGATGGTTGTGCACAAGGAGGGTGAGATCATGCAGACGGAACAGGACCCGGTGATGGAGCTCTCTATGGTCTCGATGGACCTCACCTTGCTCCACTGCCCCTTGTGCCTCCGCCCCTTGAAGCCTCTAGTGTATGAGGTTCGAATAAACCTCGTCCTTTCGGTTGATCGAGCAAGGTGCAAGTTTCTTGATTGATGTGCTGTTCGATTGATTTGTGTAGTGCAAGGGAGGGCACCTAGTCTACGCGAACTGCCCCGTCGAGCGCCCCGGGAACCAGCGGCAGTGCCAGAAGTGTGTGCGTGGTGGTGGCTTCGACGTGCGAAACACGGCGGTGGACACCGTCCTTTCATTGGTGAGGGTGTAGTGCCCGCACGAAGGTTGTGGGCTCTACGTCACTTACCACAAGCTCGCCAATCACCAGAGCGTGTGTCCACTCCTGTCCTGCAAATGCCCCATGCCCGTCTACGGCTACGATGGCCCGCCGCCAGCGCTCTACCACCACATCGGCACCACGCATCTCATGCCCGTGCACAGGATACAGTACCAAAAGGTGCTCTAGCTGCAAGTGCCACGATCGGAGCCACGACTCTTGCTATTCGCGGAGGAGGACGGTCGCGCATTTTTCTTGGTCGGCGGCGTGCTCGACATCAGCGCACCTATCGCCGTGTCGGTCGTCTGCATCAGAGCGGGGGCGTCCCCACTGCCGCACTACGTGGCCAAGCTGTGGGCGAACGGCCCTCTGGGGGAGCCCAAAGGCACGAACGACACTGTCAAGGTGGAAATGGAGGTGACAAGCAGCAAGGATCCTGGCAACATCGCCGTGCAGCAGCTGACCGTCTTCACAGTTCCGCCCAAGCTACTGGCCGGGGCTAAGCTCGTGCCCTCCACATTCAGATTGACAAGCTCACGTTCTAAATGTTTATATAGTGCCTTCTATTTATCTTATTAATATGCTAATATAGGGATTAGCTCGGTCTACTTTAGCTTAAGAGATGGTGGGTTTTGGTGGCGATGCAGCAATTACTTCGACATCAGATCAGTAATTTCCAACAGTCGAACGGATATTTTGTGTCCGTTGGATATAAAGTTCCTTTGGGTAAGAAGTACTACTTGTCATCAAAATGGATAAAAGGAGATGTATCTAGACGTATTTTAGTTCTAGATACATCCGTTTTTATCCATTTTGATGACAAGTATTTTCGGATGGAGGGAGCTTATATGCTTGTTTGTTCACGAAGTGTTTCTTACTTGTGCGAGTGGACGCGACACATCAAAGGAGTACTACTACTAGTAGTACTCCCTTCGACCCTAATTTCTCTGCGCATAAGTCGAGGCGCAGATACCAAGCAGGGCCTGGTTGTGTTCGACAACTCACAGACTGCGCACCAGGCAGACGAAGACCATGTTGTGTTGGTGTCGTCTGCGGCCCGCACATTAACCAAAACCTTGCGCCTCCGCTTAGCCTCCGTTTTTAAACTTCTCAATCTCAAGGCCAAGGAGGAATGTGAAACCTATGATAGAGCCAATCGGATGGTTGAGAACACTACAATTCGTAGCTACAAATGCGTGTGTGAGAGATAGGACAAGTGCGTGCGTGCACCTCTTCTCTTCATGTATAACGTACTAAACTTAGAGTACAAGTGTATGTGGGTGGCATCGACCTAGGGAGCTAGAGATGGTGCGTGCGAGAACTCCCGAGAGATAGGTGTAATGCGTCTGAAAAAATACTAGTCTATAGCTCGCCACGCGGCTATTCCTATCGAACGCCCCAATAACCATAAGATATGTATCCGATGGTGCCAGTTATTGCACGTACACAGCAGTAGAAAAATAACTACCATGGCAAATGCTACACCACGGACGAGAACGCGTGCCCACGTTACGCCATTCGGTAATAGTGCCGCACTTCGAAACTAGAACCGTCAATAAATTTTGAGCTTGCCTCTCGTCACATTCCAAATTACTACTACTACCTTTGTCCTGTTTTATTAGTCCCATGAGCTATCACAGGTTGTACCATTTTTATTAGTCCGTTGCATTTAAGCACGTCACTTTATTTCTTCCATCCCAGATTCCAACACTCTCCCCATGGAAGCAAGCGCATGGGGCTACTCAATTGCATATGCATGCAGGCTACATACGTGCAATAGCCATTGCATGCACGGAGGTAGTAAATAGGCCTATTTAGTAGGGGTGATTAGAGAGGTAATTTATTTCCAATTTCTCTATATGTGTGCTTTCTTGGTCTTTGCGTTTTGGCTCAAGGGCCCAATAAACCAGGACGGAGGTAGTACCACGCTATATTTAATTGCAAACCTGTTCACACCGATAACAACCTAAACGGTTCCCACTTAGGAGCATATTAGTACTCGGTTATAAATACTATTATGCCAAGATGAATGCACATTCCTCCTCAACTCCTCATCCACAAAAACAAACAAGTCATTCAGCATCCTTCCTTTGCATCTGTCATGGCCAGCATGACTTCTGGGTCGAGAGATTACCACCACGGAGAGACGAGCATGGAAGCGGAAGCACGAGAGATGTCCCGCCTTGCCGCGAAAGCAGCCGACATGTCCCGCCATGCGGAAGTAGCAACACAGAGGTCTTGCCACGCTGCCGAAGCAGCACGGAGGTCCCGCCGCGCTGTCGATGCAGCAGACTGGTACGGCCATGCCGCGGAAGCAACAGAGATGTCCCGCCGCGCCGCGAATGTAGCAGAGATGTCCCACCGCGCCGCGGCGGCCTGGGAAAATGTCTCGCGGGCAGGCGACAACTCGTATAGGCGCATGCATGCAATAGTCCATAGCTAGATGGATCAGATTTCTAGCTAGGTGAGGTTGCAGGACGACATGAAAGCCTCGTTTGAACAGGCTACTAGCATCATCCGGCAAAAAAGGGAGGGAAATGAGAGGCTCTCGGCCGAGCGCGACCTGCCGAGGGCGAAGATCGTCCGAAGTGCAGACCAGCAGGAGGAGACTAGTGCCTTGTTGAAGAGGACCGACGTCGTCGTCAAGAAACTTATGGACGAGAATGACATGCTCCGCATTGAGCGCCAAAGGCTGGTGGAGGAATTCGTGGATGCTCTCAAGCAGCGTCTTGAGGACACGAAAGAGCTCATCACCGCTGGTCGTAGAGACTAGTTCCCGTGGCCTATAGCAACACATCAAGAAAGTAGAGATCAGCGAGCCAGATCGTTGTCTTCCTTCTTTTGCCCTTGTGTATTTCGGGCGTAGCTGCATGTGGCTTTTTTAATTATCTTCCTAATTATGTAAGACAATTATTATCCACTGTCGTCGTCCTTATATATTCATCAATCTTGCTATAAGTGGCAGTAGATGCTATATAGGTCCGTCAGATCTTACATCAAGATCCGTGTAGAATTTTCTTTTTCAGATTTTCTTTTTTCTCTCTTAAATCTCAGTCGAGTGAGACATAGCCACGCCATTAAACAGAGGCTCGGGCGCCATTAATGGAGACCTTGGGAGAGAGGTGGATGGCAGATGGAGGTCAAAGGGCTCTCCTCCCGATAAGCACGCGCAGGGGCCTGATCGCACGCCTCTCGTACTCAAATAGCTACCCTGCACGGCGTTTCCTAGCTAATAAAAAAAGGGGACGCATGGCGGCACGTAAATGGTAAATAGAACGCCCACGGTTTCAATAATTCTTGTGTTTTCGATTGTAACGTGACAACACTTGTTCCAAAATCACTTTGTTGATTGTTAATGTGTGCGCCTTTGCAAATCGGACAACAAAATTACCACAACATGTTGGTTCCATGTCATGGCACCAAGCCAAGTTTCATCATTTTCATGCGTGTTTTGGATTTACAGGAATTAAAAACTAAGTTTCTTAATGTTTCCAGCCCAGCCACGACACCCAGAATTTTGAATTTCATTCCCGTTTCTTGCATGGGACCTAGAAATTTACCCGAGGACACACATGTGATTTTTCAACCAACTTTGGTGTACTGGAGCATGTGGTTGTATTTCAAATTTGAATTATGCACACAAAGGTGGCACATTCCCTCTCAGAACCACAAGCCTTCTTGAGAGAAGCTCCGGTTTGCAAGAAGCTTATACCAAAATTTGTTCCTATTCGGCCATTTTTTTACCACAACATGGTAGTACCATGACATGACACCATGCCGAGTTTCATGATTTTTAGGCGTGTTTTGGATTTACAAGAATTTTAAAACCAAGTTTCTCAATGTTCTCGGCTGAGCCACGATGCCCAGGTGTTTCAATTTTATTCCCATTTCTTGCATGGCACCTAGAAATTCACCCAAGGACACATATGTGATTTTTCAACCAACTTTGGTGCATGGGATCATGTGCTTGTAGTTCAAATTTGAATTATGCACATTAAATGACCAGAAACTCAATTAATGTATAAAAAGGCCAAACGAACCCGGAATAATTCCAAAATTTAACAGGGCACTAACGTAGTTCTATGTTGCCTTTGTAAAGAAACTCAGGGGGCAGCGTATATCGTTTCGCACTCAAAGGTGGCACATTCCCTCTCAGAACCACGAGCCTTCTTCAGAGAGGCTTCAGTTTGCAAGAAGCTTATACCAAAATTTGTTGCTATTCGACCAATTTTTTACCACAGCATGGTAGTACCATGACATGACACCATGCCAAGTTTCATGATTTTTAGGCATGTTTTGGATTTACAAGAATTTTAAGAAACAAGTTTCTCAATGTTGTTGTCCAAGCCACGATGCCTAGATGTTTGAATTTTATTCCCATTTCTTGCACGGGACCTAGAAATTCACCCGAGGACACAGATGTGATTTTTCAAGCAACTTTGGTGCACGGGAGCATGTGCTTGTAGTTCAAATTTGAATTATGCACATTAAAGGACCAGAAACTCAATTAATGTATAAAAAAGGCCAAATGAACCTGGAATAATTCCAAAATTTAACAGGGCACTAGTTTTATGTTGCCTTTCTAAAGAAACTCAAGGGGGGCAGCGTATATCATTTCGCACTCAAAGGTGTCACATTCCCTCTCAGAACCACGAGCCTTCTTGAGAGAAGCTTCAGTTTGCAAGCAGCTTATGGGGTTGTTTGGATGGCAGCCCCAAGCTGCCCTTCCAAAATTTTGGTCGTTGACCACAAGTTGGGCTAGTGTTTGGATCGCAGCCAAGTTTTTGGCTCACAGCCAACTTTTTGGCCAACCGTTGTGATTCTGCACTAGCGCGTGGGCAAGTTCCCGACGGCTATTTCCTTCGCCAAAATTTTGGCATGCCATTGTTTTGGTCGGCCTGGTGTGGGCATAATCCAAACGGCCCCTATACCAAAACTTATTCCAAATCAACCCAATTTTTACCATAGCATGTTAGTGCCATGACATGACACCATGCCAAGTTTCGTGATTTCCAGGCGAGTTTTGTATTTACATGAATTTAAAGTCCAAGTTTCTCAATGTTCTTGGCCGAGTCACGACGCCCAGATGTTTGAATTTCATTCTCATTTCTTGCATGGGACCTAGAAATTCAACCAAGGACACACATGTGATTTTTCAACCAACTTTGGTGCATCGGAGCATGTGCCTGCAGTTCAAATTTGGATTATGCACATTAAATGTCCAGAAACTCAATTAATGTATAAAAAGGCCAAATGAACCCAGAATAATTCCAAAATTTAACAGGGCACTCATATAGTTCTATGTTTCCTCTGTAAAGAAAATCAGGGGGAGGCAGCGTATATCGTTTAGCACACAAAGGTGACACGTTCCCTCTTGGAACCACGAGGCTTGTTGAGAGAATTTCCGGTTTTGCAAGGAGCTTGTACCAAAACTTATCCCAATTCAGCCAAAAATTATACATATGAAAACAGGGTTTAGATTATCTCGAACAGGTCGCTACCTAGACCAATGTACTATGATTTGAATTCAACATAAAATGGATACACATATTTGAATTGGAGATCGTATGGTACATGTAGTTCAAATATGATTCTGCTATATGCATGTTTTTTATCAGGATAATATTTAAACGGGTGTATAACTTGACAACAGTCATATTCAAATAAGGAAAATTGATTCAAATTTAGTCCATGTGGTAGACGACAATATATATGTTCATAGGGTGGAGCAAAATGTTCATATATGATGGAAGATCAAAATGTACGACTACATCAATTATAAACCGCAAGGTCACCTTATGGTATATTCGAATTCAACATAACGTGGATTCAAAAATTGAAATTCGAGATCCTGGCATTTTTAATCATATAAAAAGGGACATTACACTTTCTTTTGGTGGGAATTGATTTGTTTTTTATTGTTGTTGAGGGAAGTGCGAATCGACTTTGTTACTCCGCATTCATGTCGATCCCTCGGGGATCCTTTGCTATGGAACTACTATGGTACTACTATTCATGCATTTGTTAGAAGGAGTGGAGCAAAGCAAAACTGGAGGATTTTTTTCCTTTGGTGTCTCTTTCAAAGAAAAAACGTAGGAATTTTAATATTCACTTAGACGTCCTTTTCAAATTAATATGCATGAAGAATAGAACTAATTGCATTACTGGCATAATAAGATTCTTATTTTTTAATTTTCACGTGGTTTGACTTTAATTTGACCATCTTTCTCCATTCATGTGTTCTTCCAATTCATGTGAACCAAACACCCAGGTTGACTGAAATCCTATGTTCTAAAATGCTCTATTTTGCACGTGCATTCCTATTCTATTCCTGTGTTTTTCCTATCCCTGCGTTTATAGAATCCTCCAATTCTAAGGATCCCTTACAGATTTACTTCATTTTCAGATAGGCGTCAAAGAAAACTTTGTGTGTTATGTCCTACTCCTGCCGTGCCGTCATCCACCCCACCTGAGGTGCACCATCGACGGAAGTGTTCACTGCAGCAGAGATTCCCCCTGCACACTTTCTTTCGCCGCCTCAGATCATCTTCCCCGTTGCCGGCAGCCACGCCAACTGTATTAGCATCATCGACTGAGCAGATGAACCTGAGGACTACACAGTTCCAGAAGAGAGATTGCAGTCTTTCGTGTTTGCTTATGTTATACATCGGTTATTATTACCTGCTACTTTATCATTCAAACTTGAGTTTTAAAATGCCCGTGGGTCTCATATCAAGGCAGCAACTAATAGTATCTGTCTACTATCTGGTTCATCTGGGGTCTTCTATATGGTTCATGTTGGGTGGGTAACAAACAATAGATGATCCATTGTCTATCTTTTTAAACTGAAGCTATAATCTACCTGCTATCATTAGTTTTGGATCCATCCACTCGTTTGCTACCATCAGTCTTGATTTTTGCATGCACCCCTTAGGCCTTACAAAATCTAACTATTTTATTATTATGCATGTCAGATATTGTACACAATCGTACTGAACATGTAGCTAAAAAGAGAAGACTATTGTGTGGGAATATAATGTCATGCAGACGCCGCTCCATGGTGGGCAAAGTGGCCACCCCTCCCGCCATTCCAGATTGTATTCCAGAGGAAGATAACTATTCAGATGGGGATTTTGAGGGAGCCGACCACTCCTGTTTACCACCTGAGGTGTTTGCTCTAACCTGGCATGCTGATGTTGGTCATATCATGCATATGGCGCCTCGCATTGCTTACATTATACATCTTATATGTCATCACCTTAGTTTAGATTTGCTTTGTGTGAATGCCTCCTCTTTGGTTTCTATATCATCCACCCACCGTTCCAAAATATTTGTCTTTTTAGAGATTTCAACAAGTGACTACATACGGAGCAAAATGAGTGAATCTACACTCTAAAATATGTCTATATACATCCGTATGTGGTAGTCCATTTGAAATCTCTACAAAGACAAATATTTAGGAACGTAGGGAGTATATGGGAATTATGCAATGCCATCTTCTTTAGCCAGGCATCATATACGTGAATCATGCAATGCCATCCTGTTTAGCCAGTCATCGTATATGTGAATTGTATCATGCCATATTTTTTCATAATATATTCCATTTGTCAACAATGTTTATACATTCATCTACTCTTCCTGTGCATCAGCCATTTGAGTCGGCCATGGGAAAATCTAGAGTGAAAACAAGGTCTTATAAGCAGTCAGTGCTACCTGTCGATGCAGATTTTTTCCTGGTTACAGATAGCTCCTTAGAGGAAGATTCAGAGACAGATGACCAATCGTATCCCCCCCCCCCCGAGGTGCATGCTCTAACTTGGCGGGGTTATATTGCTCATATCATGCATACGGTGTCTTGCATTGCAATGCCATCTGCTTAGATTAGACATGCTTTGTGTGAATGCCTCTTGTTTTCTTTCTATATCAGATATGTGAACTATGCAATGCCATGTTTTTCAGCCAGTTATCATATATGTGAATTATGCACCGCCATGTAGCCAGGCATCATATATGTGAATTATCTCATGCCATCTTTTTTTTTCTTCATTACGTATTCCATTTGTCGACAATCTATGTATATTGAACTACTCTTCATCTGTATCAGCCATTTGAGCCGGTTATGGAAAAATCTGGAGTGAAAACAAGGGCTTTAGAGGAGGCAATGGTACCTGTTGAAGCATATATCTCGATGGTTACAGGGAGCTCCTCAGAGGAGGATTCAGAGACACGTGACCAGTCCTATATCCCACCTGAGGTGTATGCTCTATTTTGCATTGCTTAGTTTAGACATCATATGCACAATATTGAATTCCATCTGCTTAGTTTAGAGATCATACATGCGAGTGCTAGCTGCTTAGTATATGAATCAATTATGTCAATTATATCATGCCATCTTGTATACTTAGACAACATGTATGTGAATTATTTCATCCCAACCTATTTTAGAAAGACATCATATAGTTTTGTCATGTCATCATGTTTAGATACTCATCATATGTTGAATTATGCAATTATATCATGTTTATCCATCATATATCTGAAACTATTTACTTAGGCATCATATATGTGAAATTGTGTCATGCTGTCCTGTTTGGTTAGACAACATATATGTGAATTACCACATTTGTCTATCATACAATGTATGTACGTTCTGTTGGGGAACGTAGTAATTTCAAAATATTTCCTACGCACACGCAAGATCATGGTGATGGCATAGCAACGAGAGGGGAGAGTGTTGTCCACGTACCCTCGTAGACCGTAAGCGGAAGCGTTATGACAACGCGGTTGATGTAGTCGTACGTCTTCACGATCCGACCGATCCAAGTACCGAACGTACGGCACCTCCCAGTTCAGCACACGTTCAGCTCAATGACGATCCCCGGGCTCCGATCCAGCAAAGCGTCGGGGATGAGTTCCGTCAGCACGACGGCGTGGTGACGATGATGATGTTCTACCGGCGTAGGGCTTCGCCTAAACTCCGCGACGATATGACCGAGGTGGAATATGGTGGAGGGGGCACCGCACACGGCTAAGGAACGATCCGTAGATCAACTTCTGTGTCATGGGGTGCCCCCCTGCCCCCGTATATAAAGGAGCAAGGGAGGGGGTGGCCGGCCTAGGAGGAGGTGCACCAAGGAGGAGTCCTACTCCCACCGGGAGTAGGATTCCCCCCCTTCCAAATAGTAGGAGTAGGAGTCAAGGAAAGGGGGAAGAGAAGAGAAGGAAGGAGGAGGCGCAGCCCCTCCCCCTAGTCCAATTCGGACTAGGCCTTGGGGGGCGCCCAACCTCTCCTCTCTCTTTCCCCTCAAGCCCAATAAGGCCCATATACTCCCCGGTGAATTCCCGTAACTCTCCAGTACTCCGAAAAATACCCGAATCACTCGGAACCTTTTCGAACTCCGAATATAGTCGTCCAATATATCGATCTTTACGTCTTGACCATTTCGAGACTCCTCGTCATGTCCCCGATCTCATCTGGGACTCCGAACTCCTTCGGTACATCAAAACTCATAAACTCGTAATATAATTGTCATCGTAACATTAAGCGTGCGGACCCTACAGGTTCGAGAACTATGTAGACATGACCTAGAACTATTCTCGGTCAATAACCAATAGCGGAACTTGGATGCTCATATTGGCTCCTACATATTCTACGAAGATCTTTATCGGTCAAACCGCAAAACAATATACGTTGTTCCCTTCGTCATCGGTATGTTACTTGCCCGAGATTCGATCGTTGGTATCCAATACCTAGTTCAATCTTCTTACCGGCAAGTCTCTTTACTCATTATGTAATGCATCATTCCGTAACTAACTCATTAGCTACATTGCTTGCAAGGCTTATAGTGATGTGCATTACCGAGAGGGCCCAGAGATACCTCTCCGACAATCGGAGTGACAAAACCTAATCTCGAAATACGCCAACCCAACATGTACCTTTGGAGACACCTGTAGTACTCCTTTATAATCACCCAGTTACGTTGTGACATTTGGTAGCACCCAGAGTGTTCCTCCGGTAAACGGGAGTTGCATAATCTCATAGTTACAGGAACATGTATAAGTCATGAAGAAAGCATTAGCAATATACTAAACGATCAAGTGCTAGGCTTACGGAATGGGTCATGTCAATCACATCATTCTCCTAATGATGTGATCCCGTTAATCAAATGACAACTCTTTTGTCCATGGCTAGGAAACATAACCATCTTTGATAAACGAGCTAGTCAAGTAGAGGCATACTAGTGACACTATGTTTGTCTATGTATTCACACATGTATTATGTTTCCGGTTAATACAATTCTAGCATGAATAATAAACATTTATCATGATATAAGGAAATAAATAATAACTTTATTATTGCCTCTAGGGCATATTTCCTTCAGTCTCCCACTTGCACTAGAGTCAATAATCTAGTTCACATCGCCATGTGATTTAACACCAATATTCACATCTATATGTGATTAATACCCATAGTTCACATCATCATGTGATCAACATCCAAAGGGTTTGTTCACATAGCTATGTGATTAACACCCAAAGAGTACTAAGGTATGATCATATTTTGCTTATGAGAGAAGTTTAGTCAACGGGTCTGTCATATTCAGAGTCGTATGTATTTTGCAAATATTCTATGTCCACAATGCTCTGCACGGAGCTACTCTAGCTAATTGCTCCCACTTTCAATATGTATCCAGATTGAGACTTAGAGTCATCTGGATCGGTGTAAAAGCTTGCATCGATGTAACTCTTTACGACGGACTCTTTTATTACCTCCATAATCGAGAAATATTTCCTTAGTTCTCACTAAGGATATTCTTGACCAATGTCCAGTGATCTACTCCTAGATCACTATTGTACTCACTTGCCAAATAAAGAACAAGGTATACAATAGGTCTGGTACATAGCATAGCATACTTTATAGAACCTATGTCTGAGGCATAGTGAATGATTTTTCATTCTCTTTCTATTTTCTGCCATGGCCGGGTCTTGAGTCTTACTCAACTTCACACCTTTGCATCACAGGCAAGAACTCCTTCTTTGACTGTTCTATTCTAAACTATTTCAAAAATTGATCAAGGTATGTACTCATTGAAAAATCTTATCAAGCGTCTTGATCTATCTCAATAGATCTTGATGCTCAATATGTAAGTAGCTTTACGGAGGTCTTTTTTTAAGAACTCCTTTCATATACTCCTTTATGCTTTCCAGAAAAATTCTACATCATTTCTGATCAATCAATATGTTACTCACATATATTTATCAAAAAGGCGGTAGTGCTCCCACTCACTTTATTGTAAATACAGGCTTCACCGCAAGTCTGTATAAAACTATATGCTTTGATCAACTTATGAAATCGTATATTCCAACTCTGAGATGCTTGCACTAGTCCATAGATGGACCGCTGGAGCTTGCATATTTTGTTAGCACCTTTAGGATTGACAAAACCTTCTGGTTGCATCATATACAACTCTTCTTTAAGAAAACCATTAAGGAATGCAGTTTTGACATCCATTTGCCAATTTTCATAAAATGTGGCAATTGCTAACATGATTCGGACAGACTTAAGCATCGCTACAGTTGAGAAAATCTCATTGTAGTCAACACCTTGAACTTCTCGAAAATCCTTTTGCGACAAGTCGAGCTTTGTAGATAGTAACACTACTATCAGCATCTGTCTTCCTCTTGAAGATCCATTTATACAATATGGCTTGCCGATCATCGGGCAACTCCACCAAAGTCCACACTTTGTTCTCATACATGGATCCCATCTTAGATTTCATGGCCTCAAGCCATTTCGCGGAATCTGGGCTCATCATCGATTCCTCATAGTTCGTAGGTTCATCATGGTCTAGTAACATGACTTCCAGAATAGGATTACCGTACCACTCTGGTGCGGATCTTAATCTGGAAGATCTACAAAGTTCGGTAGTAACTTCATCTGAAGCTTTATGATCATTATCATTAGTTTCTTCACTAATTGGTGTAGGAATGACTGGAACTGATTTCTGTGATGAACTACTTTCCAATTCGGGAGAAGGTACAAATTACCTTATCAAGCTCTACTTTCCTCCCACTCACTTCTTTCGAGAGAAACTCCTTCTATAGAAAGGATCCATTTTTAGCAATGAATATCTTGCCTTCGAATCTGTATAGAAGGTGTACCCAACAGTTTCCTTTGGGTATTCTATGAAGACGCACTTCTCCGATTTGGGTTTGAGCTTATCAGGATGAAACTTTTTCACATAAGCATCACAGCCCCAAACTTTAAGAAATGACAACTTGGGTTTCTTGCTAAACCACAGTTCATATGGTGTCGTCTCAACGGATTTAGATGGTGCCCTTTTTAACATGAATGCAGCTGTCTCTAATGCATAACCCCAAAACAATAGTGGTAAATCAGTAAGAGACATCATAGATCGTACCATATCAATAAAGTGCGGTTACGACGTTCGGACACACCATAACGTTGTGGTGTTCCAGGTGGCGTGAGCTGTGAAACTATTCCATATTGTTTTAATTGAAGATCAAACTCGTAACTCAAATATTCGTCTCCGTGATCAGATCGCAGAAACTTTATTTTCTTGTTACGATGATTTTTCCACTTCACTCTAAAATTCTTTGAACATTTCAACTATTTCAGACTTATGTTTCATCAAGTAGATATACCCATATCTGCTCAAATCATCTTGTGAAGGTCAGAAAATAACGATACTTTCCACGAGCATCAACACTCATTGGATCGCATACATCAATATGTATTATTTCCAATAAGTTAGTAGCTTGTTCCATTGTTCTGGAGAATGGAGTTTTAGTCATCTTGCCCAAAAGGCACGGTTCGCAAGCATCAAATGATTCATAACCAAGTGATTCCAAAAAATCCATCTTTATGGAGTTTCTTCATGCGCTTTACACCGATATGACCCAAACGGCAGTGCCACAAATAAGTTGCACTATCATTATTAACTTTGCATCTTTTGGCATCAATATTATGAATATGTGTATCACTACGATCGAGATCCAACAAACTATTTTCATTGGGTGTATGACCATTGAAGGTTTTATTCATGTAAACAGAACAACAATTATTCTCTGACTTTAAATGAATAACCGTATTGCAATAAACATGATCAAATCATATTCATGATCAACGCAAACGCCAAATAACATTTATTTAGGTTTAACACTAATCCCGAAAGTATAGGGAGTGTGTGATGATGATCATGTCAATCTTGGAACTAATTCCAACACTCATCGTCACTTCCCCTTCAACGAGTCTCTGTTTATTCTGTAACTCCTGTTTCGAGTTACTAATCTTAGCAACCGAACAAGTATCAAATACTCAGGGGCTACTATAAACACTAGTAAGGCACACATCAATAACCTGTATATCAAATATACCCTTGTTCACTTTGCCATCCTTCTTATCCACCAAATATTCACGGCATTTCCGCTTCCAGTGACCATTTCCTTTGCAGTGTAATCACTAAGTTTCAGGCTTTGGTCCAGCTTTGGGCTTCTTCGCGGGAGTGACAACTTGCTTGTCATTCTTCTTAAAGTTCCCTTTCTTTCCCTTTGCCCTTCTCTTGAAACTAGTTGTCAGTGTCAAAACCGGCGGATCTCGGGTAGGGGGTCCCGAACTGTGCGTCTAGGCGGATGGTAACAGTAGACAAGGGACACGATGTTTTACCCAGGTTCGGGCCCTCTCGATGGAGGTAAAACCCTATGTCCTGCTTGATTGATATTGATATTGTAGATGTTTACAAGAGTGGATCTACCACGAGATCAAGGAGGCTAAACCCTAGAAGCAAGCCTATGGTATGATTGTAATGATTGTTCTTGTGTCCTACGGACTAGAGCCATCCGGTTTATACAGACACCGGAGAGGGCTAGGGTTACATAGAGTCGGTTACAATGGTAGGAGATCTATGTATCCGTATCGCCAAGCTTGCCTTTCACGCCAAGGAAAGTCCCATCCGGACACGGGACGAAGTCTTCAATCTTGTATCTTCATAGTCTTGGAGTCCGGTCGATGATGATAGTCCGGCCGATGATAGTTCGGCTGATGATGGTAGTCCGGCTATCCGGACACCCCCTAATCCAGGACACCCTCGGTAGCCCCTGAACCAGGCTTCAATGACGATAAGTCCGGCGCGTATATTGCTTGGCATTGCAAGGCGGGTTCCTCCTCCGAATAATAGAAGATTGTGAACACCAGGATAGTGTCCGGCTCTGCAAAATAAATTCCACATTCCACCGTAGAGAGAATAATATATACACAAGTTCAATCTGCTGACGTTTTTTGCGGCATGACGTCACGCCACTACCAAGCCATTACTTGAATCGTTTTTTACTCTACCACCTCAGCGCATTTAGCGAAGCGGTTTCCTTGGCACGTCTTGTCGAAGCAGAGATCGTGTTCCCCCTTAATCCGGGATTCTCATCAATACGGACGTGGGTAACCCAACCGCGCCATTGATGGTGACGCTTGGGGGATAAGCGAGTTTTACCAGGCCGGTGGGGGACGCGTAGACTTCGCCCGCCCATATAAGGGATAAGGATTCACCTTTTCACCTACGCCTTCTTCCTCCTTTGCTTATCCATCTCCGCGCACTCGAGCTCCAGCGCCCAAGCCCGCACATCTCGTCTCAACCTTCCCCAGTTATGTCCGGAGCGGGAGGCAAGTGGATGACCTCCTCCGTTACGGAGGAGCACATCGAAAGACTGCGCAGCGCCGGCTACCTGTCCGGCGACATCGCGCACCGGCTGCCCGACGAGGGGCAGCTCATCCCCACCCCCAGGCCCCATGAGAGGGTCGTTTTTCTTCCCCACTTCCTCCGCGGACTGGGTTTTCCACTTCACCCCTTTGTCCGGGGGCTCATGTTCTACTACGGCCTGGATTTCCATGATCTGGCGCCGAACTTCATCCTCAACATCTCGGCGTTTATCGTCGTGTGCGAGGCCTTCCTCTGCATCCAGCCCCACTTCGGCTTGTGGCTCAAGACCTTCAATGTCAAGCCGAAGGTAGTGAAGGGCACTCAAGCGGAGTGCGGAGGCGCCATGTTGGGCAAGATGCCCAATGTCCTTTGGTTCGAAGGGGCCTTCGTGGAATCCGTCAAGGGGTGGCAATCGGGGTGGTTCTATATCACCGAGCCGCGCGACCCTAAGTGGGCGGCGGCCCCCGAGTTCAGATCTGGTATCCCCACGCAGCTCACCTCCTGGAAAGAGAAGGGCTTGCTGTGGGGTAGTTCGGAGGAGCTGACGGGACTCCAAGCCTGTATCCAGAAGCTGGTGAAGAAGCTCAGGCTGGTTAACGTGGTCCAAGTCATGCTCGTCCGCCGGATTCTCCCATGCCAAGAGCGGGCATTCAATCTGTGGGAGTTCAATCCGGAACAGCACCAGGCGCTGAGCGGGCTCTTCGACACGACGTACGAAGGCGCCTGGAGGGTGCTGTTTAAGGGCGCCGAAGCCCCCGCATCCGCGACTGAAGATCGCGGATTTCGCTCGCAGCGCCAAGCCGACGAGGTAAGTGATTCTACCCCTTTACGGGACACTTGCTTTTCATAGTTTGACTCTATGCGGGTTTTAATTTCCCCTTTTCCTTTGACAGGACTGGATGAGGAAGGCGGAGCAGATTATCTGCCCGGCTCCCATGCCAGAAAACCCAGTAGACGCCCGTCTAGCGAGGCTGCTGGTTCCGGCACCGCACGTGGTGCCGGAGAAGAAGGCCAAGAAGGAGGCCACGGGTGCTCGAAAGAGTTCCCGTTTTCAGGTGTCCGACGACTCCGGGGCGGACTCCTCCCCCGAAAACGAGGAGGAGAAAGAGGACTCTCTCCCAGAGGAGGGAGAGAGGAAGAGGAAGGCTTCCCCAACAGGGGAGGCCGAAGGGTCCAAGAGGGGAAGGACTATTCCCCCGGACAGCTCCGCCAACATCAACGTTGGCGAGGAAGAATGGCCTTCAAGGGCCAGGCCTCCGGCGAGATCGTAAGTATCCGGATTCCTGAATGATTTATAATTTCTTTTTCTGTGTCACATAGTGTCATTCTGATGCCGCATGCTGCCTGTAGTCCGGCCAATGATGATCTCCCCGCTTCATCGAGCGGGTCGTTGGCTCCGTCGGATGTAGATTCCATCCCGACCGCCTCCACCCCTCGCGACACCGAGGACGCCGAGGTGGGATCCCAAGAAGGGACCCATCAGGGGGAGGCTCCGGAGGCGCCACAAGGCGCCTCCCGGACTTTGCGCCGGACTCCACATCAGAACCCGCAGTGGTTCCGGAGTCCGGCCGGCGGCCCCTTCGCACGAAGGGCAAGACCGTGACGCCGGCGGCTTCCGTCCAACCGGAGGCGCCGGACAATTTGTTGGAGGCGCTCCAGAGCGCTTCCATCGAGGAAGAACACCGCACTATTATGAGTGCGGTGATTCAGAAGGTACAGCTTGCCAAGAGCGGGCTGACCGAAGCCTGCAGTAGCCTTCTATCAGGCTTTGAGGTAAGAAGTTAAAAATATGCAATGTAATACCGCATAGACAGTAGCCCCTGATGCTCGGTTCGGTGTTCGGAAAGAAAAGCCGGACTGAGGATCTGAAAAAAAGAAGATATACGCAGGGTTGCTAAAAAATTATGTCAATATGGGTTGCAGGCTGCGCTGCTGACCTCTGCCGCACTGACTGCGGAGGTCGGTGCTTTGAAGCAGGAGCTCGAGCGGTCCGAGCAAGAGCTCGGCCGCGCCAAGAAGCAGCTCCAGGACAAAGAAGGTGAGTAACACCACTTTGAACTTGTACCTTACAGAAAAGGATTTAGGTTGCAACAAAAAATAACAAGGATAACATGGGTACTGCAGGGGCCACGAACGAGGTGGCGACCCTGAAGGAGGCCGTGTCTGCGGCCGAACGCAATGCGGCCGCGGAACGGGCAGAGCGAGAAAAGCAGGAGGCGCGGGTGGCGGTGGTTCAGCAAGAGCTCCAGGCTCTCATGGAAAAGCATGAGAGTTTGGAGCGTGACTCAAAGACTCGAGAGTCCGAGCTTGCCTCGGCTCTCGAAAGTGCCAAGACTGCCAAGGCCGATGCCCATAAGTCCCTTCAGGAGATTGAGTTGGTGAGGAAGATAGCGGCGGGTAAGGCATTTTTCATGCAAAGCAAGCATGTGAATGTAAATTACGTGTTACTTACCCGAATTCGGAGCTCTCCAGGGGCGTTTGCAGATCTGCCTCGCAGCGTGTCTGATGCCGCCGCATTCTACCGAGCCGAGGAGGGGAGCTCAACGGAGAAGGTCTTCTGGTCTCAGTATGCTGAGGCCGGCCATCCGGTGCCCCCTAGCGACCAGCTGAAGCAGCTGGTCGAGCTCCACAAGGTGGCCGAGCAGGCCATGAAGGGCCTCATAGTCCGGCTGTGGCCTGGAGAGGCCATGCCTGGGAGCTACTTCGGTCTCGTGCGACGGTTGGTGGATGCGTGCCCCTGGGTGGAGGTTATCAAGCGCTCCGCCTGTATTGAAGGTGCTCGTCGGGCCCTTGCCCGCGCAAAGGTGCATTGGGGCAAGCTGGATGCGGAGAAGCTAATCACTGACGCGCCACCAGCGGGCAAGGAATATCGTACGCCCGAGATGTACTATAAGACTGTCCTGAAGGGTGCCCGCAAAATTGCGGATGAGTGCCCCAGGGATGTAATTATTGAGTAAATTCGCAATGTGTTATCCTGTGCGCTGAAAACTTTGTTCATATGCGCTAAGCAACGCTTGTTAATTTAAAATATTACCTTCTGTGCGGCCGTTTATTAAATCTGAGAGATGGCAAGTCGTCGGCTTCAGCCCCCATGCCACGAGTGCTGGGGTGTTCGGGATAAACTTGAGCACTCTTGTTCCCATTTTTGGGTCCATCTAGGGAGGCGCTCAACACAACGAACAAGGCAACCGGACTTATAGTGCTTGAACACTCTCACTTAGCCATAGAATTCTATAATTTTAAATTTCGGCGAAGCCCCTAGTATTCGGAAGACCGAATTCGGGGCGCTATCCACGCCTTCGTCGGACATTATCCGGAACTTCGCTCGAAGCGGCGTAGGTCTTTAAGGACCCGAAAGGACCTCTCGAACAGCGACCAGTCTCTCGCCTTATCATGACAGTCAGTTTTAGCTTTCTCCACTGAGGCATTAACCCGGCTCAACCGGGGCGCAATCGCAGTGGTTCTCCCAGTGCTACCTTAGCCGATAGAACGGAACGTAAGGTGCCAAACATGGGAGCCGGGCAAACCCAACTATTGACCCAAGACATGATTCGGAGCCGATTCATATAATGCTATAAGTTCGGGGTGCCGCACTTGTGAAAGTGTTCGGACTTTATCACACCATAATGCGGGGAACATAAGCCCCTGGTGTATTTGGCCGTACCAAAATGTACGGATGCAACATGTCGTAAATGAACATATATATATAAGGTAATGCAATTATGGGCAAAAAGTGCTGCATTTTATTCGAGAAGAGCTGCTATGAGTGCGGAATGATACAAATAGTGCGGAAAGCAAGGGATTGGACGAATTAAAGGCGTCTCCCTCCAGGGGTAGGCCGCGGAATGGTGTATTTAACAAATTTAATGCTCGTAATGGAGACCACCTGAGTGTTCGTCGCGGCCTTTGTCCCTCCCTGGCTGTTGCATCATGAGTTCGGCAGGTTCGCCGCCGGACAGAGTTCTGTATAAAAAAGAGAGAAATAAAAGATAAAAAGAGCGACACACTTGGGAGCCCCTGGTGTGGTCGAACCGCACTCTGGGTCTGTTGTGGTTGTGCCTCTCCCCCTATGCCCATGGTATCTCCAGGGCGTAATTATGTACGCGGAGAGTTTGTCTTACAATTGTGCGAGGGCTGGGGTTGAGGCCGCATTGCTACGCGTGCTCGGAACGTGCCAGGTGGTCTTGGTTGATGTTGCTCCGGGCGCGTTTGGCCGTGTCCGGTCGTTTAACGGCCGGACTCGAAAATTGCCTTAAAAGGCTGCTCTGTACTTCTGCCGCGAGAGCCGCTGTATGTTCCTCCGTTCGGAGGGAGCGTTCCGTGTTTCCATTGACCGTGATGACTCCACGAGGGCCTGGCATCTTGAGCTTAAGGTATGCATAATGCGGCACCGCGTTGAATTTTGCGAACGCGGTTCGTCCGAGCAGAGCGTGATAGCCACTGCGGAACGGGACTATGTCGAAGATTAACTCCTCGCTTCGGAAATTATCCGGGGATCCGAAGACCACTTCCAGTGTAACTGAGCCTGTACAACTGGCCTCGACACCTGGTATGACGCCTTTGAAGGTTGTCTTTGTAGGTTTAATCCTTGAAGGGTCTATGCCCATCTTGCGCACTGTATCCTGATAAAGCAGGTTCAGGCTACTGCCGCCGTCCATCAGGACTCTCGTGAGGTGAAATCCATCGACGATTGGGTCTAAAACCAATGCGGCGAATCCGCCATGGCGGATACTGGTCGGATGGTCTCTTCGATCGAAAGTGATCGGGCAAGAGGACCATGGGTTGAATTTTGGGGCGACTGGCTCCATCGCGTATACGTCCCTTAGTGCACGCTTCCGCTCCCTCTTGGGTATATGCGTTGCGTATATCATGTTTACCGTCCGAACTTGAGGGGGGAATCCCTTTTGTCCTCTGTTGTTCGGCGGCCGGGTCTCTTCCTCGTCATCGCTGTGTAGCCCCTTGTCATTGTTTTCGGCGATTAATTTGCCTGCCTGCTTGAATACCCAACAATCTCTGTTGGTGTGGTTAGCTGGCTTTTCGGGGGTTCCATGTATTTGACAGGAGCGGTCGAGTATTCGGTCCAAATTGGACGGGCCCGGAGTGGTTCTTTTGAATGGCTTCTTCCGTTGACCGGGCTTGGAGCCTCGGAATCCGGCGTTGACTGCCGTATCCTCATTGCTGTCGCCGTTAATGCGGCGTTTGTTTTTGTTTCGACGCGACCTGCCATTGCGGTCCTTGGTATCCGGACTGCCAGCGTTTTTGCTGAGGTTGTTGCTGCGAGCTAGCCAGCTATCCTCTCCCGCACAGAAGCGGGTCATGAGTGATGTGAGGGCTGCCATGGATTTCGGCTTTTCCTGTCCTAGGTGCCGGGCCAGCCACTCGTCGCGGATGTTATGTTTGAAGGCAGCGAGGGCCTCTGCATCCGGACAGTCGACGATTTGATTTTTCTTTGTTAAGAACCGTGTCCAGAATTGCCTGGCCGATTCGTCTGGCTGCTGGATTATGTGGCTTAGGTCATCTGCGTCCGGTGGTCGCACATACGTGCCCTGGAAGTTGTCGAGGAATGCGGCTTCCAGGTCTTCCCAGCATCCAATTGACTCTGCGGGCAGGCTGTTAAGCCAATGCCGAGCTGGTCCTTTAAGCTTGAGCGGGAGATATTTGATGGCGTGAAGATCGTCGCCGCGGGCCATATGTATATGGAGGAGATAATCCTCAATCCAAACCGCGGGGTCTGTTGTGCCATCGTAGGATTCGATATTAACGGGTTTAAACCCTTCAGGGATTTGATGATCCATTACTTCGTCAGTGAAGCATAGTGGGTGTGCGGCGCCTCTGTATTGAGCAATATCGCGACGTAGCTCGAGAGAGCGTTGTCTGCTGTGTTCGGCCCGGCCGGAGTAGTTGTATCCGGCGCGACGGTATTCGTCGTGGGTCTTGGGGCGCCCACGTGATCCATAGATAGATCTGGATTGTCTTGCCTTGTCCTCCAATATATCCCGCAAGTCCGGCGCGTTCCCCCGTGGCTTCATGCTTTTTGAGCGATGCCGGGGTACGGTTTTGGTGGAGGGCTTGCATGCCTCTCTGTCGCGGCCACGAGGTGGTCGGTCTGCCGTATTGTGCGCTGGTGATGCAGGTTTGTACGCTTCCTCCTCTAGTCGGGGGAGCAACTTGCGTTTTGGGTAACTTTTGGAGGGGCGTTCGAGTTCATACTCTTCGGCCGCGAGGACCTCGGTCCATCTGTCGGCCAGTAGGTCTTGATCAGCTTGAAGCTGTTGCTGCTTTTTCTTTAGGCTGTTTGCCGTGGCCATTAGCCTGCGTCTGAAACGCTCTTGTTCGACGGGATCCTCAGGCACGACGAATTCGTCGTCGTCGAGGCTTGCCTCGTCTCCGGAGGGAGGTAAGTAATTATCATCCTCGACCTCTTCGTCTGCCGCCCTCTCGTGAGGGCTTGCTTCTGCCTCCTCCTGCGCTGGATCGTGCTGGAGGGGTTGTCTTCGGCACTTTCTGGGGTGTTATTATCTCCTGTGCCGGAATCTCTATTCTTGCTGTGGCGGGATTTAGAGCGGCGCCGCTGATGTCGGCGCTTGGGCTGTTTCTTTAAGGAATCGGCCTCCGTTGCTTCTTCGCCGTCCCCATCTTTTGGGGTGTCCACCATATATATGTCGTATGACGAGGTGGTCTTCCAGTGCCCTGTAGGCACTGGTTCTTGATAGTCTCCGGCATCGTCGTCCATACCGTCGATGTCTTCGGAGTCGTAGTCGAGTACGTCGGTTAGATCGTCGACGGTGGCTACGAAGTGGGTGGTGGGTGGGCTCTGAATTTCTTCGTCGTCCGCGTCCCAACCATCCTGGCCGTAGTTCGGCCAGGGCTCTCCGGATAGCGAGAGATGCTTCAGCGAATTTAAGATATCGCCGAAGGGTGAGTGCTGAAAGATGTCCGCAGCGGTGAATTCCATGATCGGCGCCCAGTCGGATTCGACCGGCAGGGGCGCAGGAGGTTCGGAGTCCGGCAGAGAGTCCGGCACCTCGGAGTCATGAGCTTTATGCGGGACAAGGTAAGTGTTCGGCTCCATCGCCGTAGAAGTTGCAGCTCCCGAGGCGGTGTCCAGCCATCCGTCCTCGATCTGAGCGATCGGCTCCGGACTATGGGTCGGAGCGGATTCATGTGCGGCCTCCAAGGTGCTGTCCGGCGGCAGAGTTAGGTCGTGCCCATCGTGACAGCGCGGCACGCTCGGCTGTGGCTCAGATCCATCGAAGATCAAGTCCCCGCGGATATCGGCCGTGAAGTTTAGGCTTCCAAACCTGACCTGACGGCCAGGGGCGTAGCTTTCGATCTGCTCCAGATGGCCAAGTGAGTTGGCCCGCAGTGCGAAGCCGCCGAATACGAAGATCTGTCCGGGGAGAAAAGTCTCACCCAGGACTGCGTCGTTGTCGATTGAAGAGGCCATCAAGCCTATCGGTGACGACACAGAGGAACTCTCAATGAAAGCACCAATGTCGGTGTCAAAACCGGCGGATCTCGGGTAGGGGGTCCCGAACTGTGCGTCTAGGCGGATGGTAACAGGAGACAAGGGACACGATGTTTTACCCAGGTTCGGGCCCTCTTGATGGAGGTAAAACCCTACGTCCTGCTTGATTGATATTGATATTGTGGATGTTTACAAGAGTGGATCTACCACGAGATCAAGGAGGCTAAACCCTAGAAGCTAGCCTATGGTATGATTGTAATGATTGTTCTTGTGTCCTACGAACTAGAGCCATCTGGTTTATATAGACACCGGAGAGGGCTAGGGTTACATAGAGTCGGTTACAATGGTAGGAGATCTACGTATCCGTATCGCCAAGCTTGCCTTCCACGCCAAGGAAAGTCCCATCCGGACACGGGACGAAGTCTTCAATCTTGTATCTTCATAGTCTTGGAGTCCGGTCGATGATGATAGTCCGGCCGATGATAGTTCGGCTGATGATGGTAGTCCGGCTATCCGGACACCCCCTAATCCAGGACTCCCTCACTAGTGGTCTTGTCAATCATCAACACTTGATGCTCTTTCTTGATTTATACCTTCGTCGATTTCAACATCACGAAGAGCTCGGGAATCGTTTTCGTCATCCCTTGCATACTATAGTTCATCACGAAGTTCTAGTAACTTCGTGATGGTGACTAGAGAATTCTATCAATCACTATCTTATCTGGAAGTTTAACTCCCACTTGATTCAAGCGATTGAAGTACCCAGACAATCTGAGCACATGCTCACTAGTTGAGCGATTCTCCTCCATCTTTTAGCTATAGAACTTGTTGGAGACTTCATATCTCTCAACTCGGGTATTTTCTTGAAATATTAACTTCAATTCCTGGAGCATCTCATATGATCCATGACATTCAAAACGTCTTTGAAGTCCCGATTCTAAGCCGTTAAGCATGGTGCACTAAACTATCAAGTAGTCATCATATTGAGCTAGCCAAACCTTCATAACGTCTGCATCTGCTCCTGCAATAGGTTTGTCACCTAGCCGTGCATCAAGGACATAATTCTTCTGTGCAGCAATGAGGATAAACCTCAGATCACGGATCCAATCCGCATCATTGCAACTAACATCTTTCAACACAATTTTCTCTAGGAACATATCAAAATAAACATATGAAAGCAACAACGCGAGCTATTGATCTACAGCATAATTTGCAAAATACTACCAGGTACTAAGTTCATGATAAATTTAAGTTCAATTAATCATATTACTTAAGAACTCCCACTTAGATAGACATCTCTCTAGTCATCTAAGTGATCACATGATCCAAATCAACTAAACCATGTCCGATTATCACGTGAGATGGAGTAGTTTTCAATGGTGAACATCACTATGTTGATCATATCTACTATATGATTCACGCTCGACCTTCCGGTCTCCGTGTTCTGAGGCCATATCTGTATATGCTAGGCTCGTCAAGTTTAACTTGAGTATTCCGCGTGTGCAACTGTTTTGCACCCGTTGTATTTGAATGTAGAGCCTATCACACCCGATCATCACGTGGTGTCTCAGCACGAAGAACTTTCGCAACGGTGCATACTCAGGGAGAACACTTCTTGATAATTAGTGAGAGATCATCTTAAAATGCTACCGTCAATCAAAGCAAGATAAGATGCATAAAGGATAAACATCACATGCAATCAATATAAGTGATATGATATGGCCATCATCATCTTGTGCTTGTGATCTCCATCTTCAAAGCACCATCGTGATCACCATCGTCACCGGCGCGACACCTTGATCTCCATCGTAGCATCGTTGTCGTTACGCCATCTATTGCTTCTACGACTATCGCTACCTCTTAGTGATAAAGTAAAGCAATTACAGGGCGTTTGCATTTCATACAATAAAGCGACAACCATATGGCTCCTGCAAGTTGCCGATAACTTTGGTTACAAAACATGATCATCTCATACAATAAAATATAGCATCACGTCTTGACCATATCACATCACAACATGCCCTGCAAAAACAAGTCAGACGTCCTCTACTTTGTTGTTGCAAATTTTACGTGGCTGCTACGGGCTGAGCAAGAACCGTTCTTACCTACGCAACAAAAACCACAACGATAGTTCGTCAAGTTAGTGTTGTTTTAACCTTCGCAAGGACCGGGCGTAGCCACACTCGATTTAGCTAAAGTGAGAGAGACAGACACCTGCCAGCCACCTTTAAGCACGAGTGCTCGTAACAGTGAAACCAGTCTCGCGTAAGCGTACGCGTAATGTCGGTCCGGGCCGCGTCATCTCACAATACCGCCGAACCAAAGTATGACATGCTGGTAAGCAGTATGACTTGTATCGCCCACAACTCACTTATGTTCTACTCGTGCATATGACATCTACGCATAAAACCTGGCTCGGATACCACTGTTGGGGAACGTAGTAATTTCAAAAAAAAATCCTACGCACACGCAAGATCGTGGTGATGGCATAGCAACGAGAGGGGAGAGTATTGTCCACGTACCCTCGTAGACCGTAAGCGGAAGCGTTATGACAACGCGGTTTATGAGTCGTACGTCTTCACGATCCGACCGATCCAAGTATCGAACGTACGGCACCTCCGAGTTCAGCACATGTTCAGCTCGATGATGATCCCCGGGCTCCGATCCAGCAAAGCGTCGGGGATGAGTTCCGTCAGTACGACGGCGTGGTGATGATGATGATGTTCTACCGGCGCAGGGCTTCGCCTAAACTCCACGACGATATGACCGAGGTGGAATATGGTGGAGGGGGGCACCGCACACGGCTAAGGAACGATCCGTAGATCAACTTGTGTGTCATGGGGTGCCCCCCTGCCCCCGTATATAAAGGATCAAGGGAGGGGGTGGCCGGCCTAGGAGGAGGCGCACCAAGGAGGAGTCCTACTCCCACCGGGAGTAGGATTCCCCCCCTTCCAAGTAGTAGGAGTAGGAGTCAAGGAAAGGGGGAAGAGAAGAGAAGGAAGGAGGGGGCGCAGCCCCTCCCCCTAGTCCAATTCGGACTAGGCCTTGGGGGGCGCCCAACCTCTCCTCTCTCTTTTCCCTAAAGCCCAATAAGGCCCATATATTCCCCGGTGAATTCCCGTAACTCTCCGGTACTCCGAAAAATACCCGAATCACATGGAACCTTTCCGAACTCCGAATATAGTCATCCAATATATCGATCTTTACGTCTCGACCATTTCGAGACTCCTCGTCATGTCCCCGATCTCATCCGGGACTCCGAACTCCTTCGGTACATCAAAACTCATAAACTCATAATATAACTGTCATCGTAACGTTAAGCGTGTGGACCCTACGGGTTCGAGAACTATGTAGACATGAACTAGAACTATTCTAGATCAATAACCAATAGCAGAACCTGGATGCTCATATTGTCTCCTACATATTCTACGAAGATCTTTATCGGTCAAACCGCATAACAACATACGTTGTTCCCTTTGTCATCGGTATGTTACTGAAGGAAATATGCCCTAGAGGCAATAATAAAGTTATTATTTATTTCCTTATATCATGATAAATGTTTATTATTCATGCTAGAATTGTATTAACCGGAAACATAATACATGTGTGAATACATAGACAAACATAGTGTCACTAGTATGCCTCTACTTGACTAGCTCGTTTATCAAAGATGGTTATGTTTCCTAGCCATGGACAAAAGAGTTGTCATTTGATTAATGGGATCACATCATTAGGAGAATGATGTGATTGACTTGACCCATTCCGTTAGCTTAGCACTTGATCATTTAGTATGTTGCTATTGCTTTCTTCATGACTTATACATGTTCATATAACTATGTGATTATGCAACTCCCGTTTACCGGAGGAACACTTTGGGTGCTACCAAACGTCACAACGTAACTGGGTGATTATAAAGGAGTACTACAGGTGTCTCCAAAGGTACATGTTGGGTTGGCGTATTTCGAGATTAGGTTTTGTCACTCCGATTGTCGGAGAGGTATCTCTGGGCCCTCTCGGTAATGCACATCACTATAAGCCTTGCAAGCAATGTAGCTAATGAGTTAGTTACGGAATGATGCATTACGTAACGAGTAAAGAGACTTGCCGGTAACGAGATTGAACTAGGTATTGGATACCGACGATCGAATCTCGGGCAAGTAACATACCGATGACAAAGGGAACAACAGTATGTTGTTATGCGGTTTGACCGATAAAGATCTTCGTAGAATATGTAGGAGCCAATATGGGCATCCAGGTTCCGCTATTGGTTATTGACCAAGAATAGTTCTAGGTCATGTCTACATAGTTCTCGAACCCGTAGGGTCCGCACGCTTAAGGTTTCGATGACAGTTATATTATGAGTTTATGAGTTTTGATGTACCGAAGGAGTTCGGAGTCCCGGATGAGATCGGGGACATGACGAGGAGTCTCGAAATGGTCGAGACGTAAAGATCGATATATTGGACGACTATATTCGGAGTTCGGAAAGGTTCCGAGTGATTCGGGTATTTTTCGGAGTACCGGAGAGTTACGGGAATTCGCCGGGGAGTATATGGGCCTTATTGGGCCATACGGGAATAGAGGAGAGAGGCCAAAAGGAAGGAGGCCTACGCCCCCCCCCCTGGTCCGAATTGGACAAGGGGCGCAGCCCCCCTTTCCTTCTTCCTCTCCCCCTCTTTCCCCTTCTCCTACTCCAACAAGGGAGGTGGAATCCTACTAGGACTAGGGAGTCCTAGTAGGACTCACACTTGGCGCGCCCCCTCCTAGGGCCGGCCTCCTCCCCCCTTGCTCCTTTATATACGGGGGCAGGGGGCACCCCACAACAACACAAGTTGATCTACGGATCGTTCCTTAGCCGTGTGTGGTGCCCCCCTCCACCATATTCCACCTCGGTCATATTGTCGTGGAGTTTAGGCGAAGCCTTGCGCCGGTAGAACATCATCATCGTCACCATGCCGTCGTGTTGACGGAACTCATCCCCGAAGCTTTGCTGGATCGGAGCCCGGGGAACGTCATCGAGCTGAACGTGTGCTGAACACGGAGGTGCCGTACGTTCGGTGCTTGGATCGGTCGAATCGTGAAGACGTACGACTACATCAACCGCGTTCTCATAACGCTTCCGCTTACGGTCTACGAGGGTACATGGACAACACTCTCCCCTCTCGTTGCTATACCATCACCATGATCTTGCGTGTGCGTAGGAATTTTTTGAAATTACTACGTTCCCCAACAGTGGCATCACAGCCTAGGTTTTATGCGTTGATGTTATATGCACGAGTAGAACACAAGTGAGTTGTGGGCGATACAAGTCATACTGCTTACCAGCATGTCATACTTTGGTTCAGCGGTATTGTTGGATGAAGCGGCCCGGACCGACATTACGCGTACGCTTACGCAAGACTGGTTTTACTGCCGTGCTTTGCACACAGGTGACTAGCGGGTGTCAGTTTCTCCAACTTTAGTTGAACCGAGTGTGGCTACGCCCGGTCCTTGCGAAGGTTAAAACAGCACTAACTTGACGAACTATCGTTGTGGTTTTGATGCGTAGGTAAGAACGGTTCTTGCTCAGCCCGTAGCAGCCACGTAAAATTTGCAACAACAAAGTAGAGGACGTCCAACTTGTTTTTGCAGGGCATGTTGTGATGTGATATGGTCAAGACGTGATGAGATATAAGTTGTTGTATGAGATGATCATGTTTTGTTGAAGTTATCGGCAATTGGCAGAAGCCCTATGGTTGTCTCTTTGTTGCATAAGATGCAAGTGCCAAATAATTGCTTTACTTTATCGCTATGCGATAGCAATAGTTGCAAGAGCAATAGTTGGCGAGACGACCATGTGAGGACACATTGATATAGATCAAGATGATGAAGATCATGGTGTCGTGCCGGTAACGATAGAGATCATGACAATACTTTGGAGATGGAGATCAAAGGCGCAAGATGATCATGGCCATATCATGTCACATTTTTTTGATTGCATATGATGTTTATCTGTTATACATCTTATTCTGTTTTGTTTGACGGTAGCATTATAAGATGATCTCTCACTAATTATCAAGAAGTGTTCTTCCTGAGTATGCACCGTTGCGAAAGTTCTTCGTGCTGAGACACCACGTGATGATCGGGTGTGATAGGCTCTACGTTCAAATACAACGGGTGCAAAACAGTTGCGCACGCGGAATACTCAGGTTAAACTTGACGAGCCTAGCATATAACAGATATGGCCTTGGAACACGGAGACCGAAAGGTCGAGCGTGAATCATATAGTAGATATGATCAACATGTTCACCGTTGAAACTACTCCATCTCACGTGATGATCGGACATGGTGTAGTTGATATGGATCACGTAATCACTTAGAGGATTAGAGGGATGTCTTTCTAAGTGGGAGTTCTTAAGTAATATGATTAATTGAACTTTAATTTATCATGAACTTAGTCCTGGTAGTATTTTGCAAATTATGTTGTAGATCAATAGCTTGCGCTGTTGCTTTCATATGTTTATTTTTATATGTTCCTAGAGAAAATTGTGTTGAAAGTTGTTAGTAGCAATGATGCGGATTGGATCCGTGATCTGAGGTTTATCCTCATTGCTGCACAGAAGAATTATGTCCTTAATGCACCGCTAGGTGACAGACTTATTGCAGGAGCAGATGCAGACGTTATGAACGTTTGGCTACCTCAATATGATGACTACTTGATAGTTTTGTGCACCATGCTTTATGGCTTAGAATCGGGACTTCAAAAACGTTTTGAACGTCATGGACCATATGAGATGTTCCAGGAGTTGAAGTTAATATTTCAAGCAAATACCCGAGCTGAGAGATATGAAGTCTCCAACAAGTTCTATAGCTAAAAGATGGAGGAGAATCGCTCAACTAGTGAGCATGTGCTCAGATTGTCTGGGTACTACAATTGCTTGAATCAAGTGGGAGTTAATCTTCCAGATAAGATAGTGATTGACAGAATTATCTAGTCACCATCAACAAGTTAGTAGAACTTCATGATGAACTATAATGCAAGGGATGAAAAAAAATGATTCCCGAGCTCTTCGTGATGCTGAAATCAACGAAGGTAGAAATCAAGAAAGAGCATCAAGTGTTGATGATTAACAAGATCACTAGTTTCAAGAAAAAGGGCAAAGGGAAAGAAAGCGAAACTTCAAGTAGAATGGCAAGCAAGTTGTCACTCCCGCGAAGAAACCCAAAGCTGGAACAAAGCCTGAAACTGAGTGATTATATTGCAAAGAAAATGGTCACTGGAAACGGAAATACCCTGAATATTTGGTGGATAAGAAGGATGGCAAACTGAACAAGGGTATATTTGATATACAGGTTATTGATGTGTACCTTACTAGTGTTATTAGTAACCCCTGAGTATTTGATACTTGTTCGGTTGCTAAGATTAGTAACTCGAAACAGGAGTTACAGAATAAACAGAAACTAGTTGGGGGTGAAGTGACGATGTGTGTTGGAAGTGGTTCCAAGATTGATATGATCATCATCACACTCTCCCTACACTTTCGAGATTAGTGTTGAACCTAAATAAATTTGGCGTTTGCATTGAGCATGAATATGATTTGATCATGTTTATTGCAATACGGTTATTCATTTAAAGTCAGAGAATAATTGTTATTCTGTTTACATGAATAAAGCCTTTGTTGGTCATACACCCAATGAAAAAAAAGTTTGTTGGATCTCGATCGTAGTGATACACATATTCATAATATTGATGCCAAAAGATGCAAAGTTGATAATGATAGTGCAACTTATTTGTGGCACTGCCGTTTGGGTCATATCCGTGTAAAGCGCATGAAGAAACTCCATAAAGATGGATTTTTGGAATCTCTTGGTTATGAATCATTTGATGCTTGCGAACCGTGCCTTTTGGGCAAGATGACTAAAACTCCATTCTCCGGAACAATGGAACGAGCTAGTGACTTATTGGAAATAATACATACCGATGTATGCGGTCCAATGAGAGTTGATGCTCGTGGCGGGTATCGTTATTTTCTGACCTTCACAAGATGAATTGAGAAGATATGAGTATATCTACTTAATGAAGCACAAGTCTGAAACATTTGAAAAGTTCAAAGAATTTCAGAGTGAAGTGGAGAATTATCGTAACAAGAAAATAAAGTTTCTGCAATTTGATCGCAGAGACAAATATTTGAGTTACGAGTTTGTTTTTCAATTAAAACAATATGGAATAGTTTCACAAACTCATGCCACCTGGAACACCACAATGTAATGGTGTGTCCGAACGTCGTAATCGTACTTTACTATATATGGTGCGATCTATGATGTCTCTTATCAATTTACCACTATCGTTTTGGGGTTATGCATTAGAGACAGCTGCATTCACGTTTAATAGGTCACCATCTAAATCCGTTGAGACGACACCGTATGAACTATGGTTTAGCTGTAAACCTAAGTTGTCGTTTCTTAAAGTTTGGAGTTGCGATGCTTGTATGAAAAAAGGTTTTCAACCAGATAAGCTCGGACCCAAATCGGAGAAGTGCGTCTTCATAGAAGACCCAAAGGAAACTGTTGGGTACTCCTTCTATCACAAATCCAAAGGCAAAACATTCGTTGCTAAGAATGGATCCTTTCTAGAGAAGGAGTTTCTCTCGAAAGAAGTGAGTGGGAGGAAGGTAGAGCTTGATAAGGTAATTTGTACCTTCTCCCGAATTGGAAAGTAGTGCATCACAGAAATCAGTTCTAGTGATTCCTACACCAATTAGTGAGGAAGTTAATGATGATGATCATGAAACTTCAGATCAAGTTGCTACCAAACCTCGTAGGTCTTCTAGAGTAAGATCCGCACCAGAGTGGTACGGTAATCATGTTCTGGATGTCATGTTACTAGACTATGATGAACCTACGAACTATGAGAAGCGATGATGAGCCCAGATTCCACGAAATGGCATGAGGCCATAAAATCTGAGATATGATCCATGTATGAGAACAAAGTATGGACTTTGATTGACTTGCTCGATGATCAGCAAACCATGTTAAATAAATGGATCTTCAAGAGTAAGACGGACACTGATAGTAGTGTTACTATCTACTAAGCTCGACTTGTTACGAAAGGTTTTCAACAAGTTCAAGGTGTTGAATACGATGAGATTTTCTCACTCGTATCGAAGCTTAAGTCTGTCTGAATCATGTTAGCAATTGCCACATTTTATGAAATCTGGCAAATGGATGTCAAAACTGCATTCCTTAATAGATTTATTAAAGAAGAGTTGTATATGATGCAACCAGAAAGTTTTTGTCAATCCTAAAGATGCTAACAAAGTGTGCAAGCTCCAGCGATCCATCTATGGACTGGTGCAAGCATCTCGGAGTTGGAATATACGCTTTGATGAGTTGATCAAAGCATATGGTTTTATACAGACTTTTGAAGAAGCCTATATTTACAAGAAAGTGAGTGGGAGCTCTGTAGCATTTCTAATATTATATGTGGATGACATATTGTTAATTGGAAATGATATGGAAATTCTGGATAGCATGAAAGGATACTTGAATAAGAGTTTTTCAAAGCAAGACCTCGGTGAAGCTGCTTACACATTAAGCATCAAGATCTATATAGATAGATCAAGACGCTTAATAAGATTTTTCAATGAGTACATACCTTGATAAATTTTTGAAATAGTTCAAAATGGAACAGTCAAAGAAGGAGTTCTTGCCTGTGTTACAAGGTGTGAAGTTGAGTAAGACTCAAGATCCGACCATTGCAGAAAATAGAAAAAGAATGAAAAGTCATTCCCTATGCATTCATTCATAGGTTCTATAAAAGTATGCCATGCTATGGACCAGACCTATTGTATACTCTGCCCTGTTTTGGCAAGGAAGTACAATAGTGATCTAATAGTAGATCACTGGACAGCGGTCAAGAATATCTTTAGTGAGGACTAAGGAGATGTTTCTCGATTATGGAGGTGATAAAAGAGCTCGTCGTAAAAGTTACATCGGTGCAAACTTTTACACTGATCCAGATGACTCTAAGTCGCAATCTGGATACATATTGAAAGTGGGAGCAATTAGCTAGAGTAGCTCCATGCAGAGCATTGTAGACATAGAATATTTGCAAAATACATACGGCTATGTATGTGATAGACCCGTTGACTAAACTTCTCTCACGAGCAAAACATGATCATACCTTAGTACTCTTATGGTGTTAATCACATAGTGATGTGAACTAGATTATTGGCTCTAGTAAACCCTTTGGGTGTTGATCACATGACGATGTGAACAATGGGTGTTAATCATATACAGATATGAATATTGGTGTTAAATCACATGATGATGTGAACTAGATTATTGACTCTAGTGCAAGTGGGAGACTGAAGGAAATATGCCCTAGAGGCAATAATAAAGTTATTATTTATTTCCTTATATCATGATAAATGTTTATTATTCATGCTAGAATTGTATTAACCGGAAACATAATACATGTGTGAATACATAGACAAACATAGTGTCACTAGTATGCCTCTACTTGACTAGCTCGTTTATCAAAGATGGTTATGTTTCCTAGCCATGGACAAAAGAGTTGTCATTTGATTAACGGGATCACATCATTAGGAGAATGATGTGATTGACTTGACCCATTCCGTTAGCTTAGCACTTGATCGTTTAGTATGTTGCTATTGCTTTCTTCATGACTTATACATGTTCCTATAACTATGAGATTATGCAACTCCCGTTTACCGGAGGAACACTTTGGGTGCTACCAAACGTCACAACATAACTGGGTGATTATAAAGGAGTACTACAGGTGTCTCCAAAGGTACATGTTGGGTTGGCGTATTTCGAGATTAGGTTTTGTCACTCCGATTGTCGGAGAGGTATCTCTGGGCCCTCTCGGTAATGCACATCACTATAAGCCTTGCAAGCAATGTAGCTAATGAGTTAGTTACGGAATGATGCATTACGTAACGAGTAAAGATACTTGCCGGTAACGAGATTGAACTAGGTATTGGATACCGACAATCGAATCTTGGGCAAGTAACATACTGATGACAAAGGGAACACAGTATGTTGTTATGCGGTTTGACCGATAAAGATCTTCGTAGAATATGTAGGAGCCAATATGGGCATCCAGGTTCCGCTATTGGTTATTGACCAAGAATAGTTCTAGGTCATGTCTACATAGTTCTTGAACCCGTAGGGTCCGCACGCTTAAGGTTTCAATGACAGTTATATTATGAGTTTATGAGTTTTGATGTACCAAAAGAGTTCGGAGTCCCGGATGAGATCGGGGACATGACGAGGAGTTTCGAAATGGTCGAGACGTAAAGATCGATATATTGGACGACTATATTCGGAGTTCGGAAAGGTTCCGAGTGATTCGGGTATTTTTCGGAGTACCGGAGAGTTACGGGAATTCGCCGGGGAGTATATGGGCCTTATTGGGCCATACGGGAATAGAGGAGAGAGGCCAAAAGGAAGGAGGCCTGCGCCCCCCCCCCCCTCTGGTCGGAATTGGACAAGGGGCGCAGCCCCCCTTTCCTTCTTCCTCTCCCCCTCTTTCCCCTTCTCCTACTCCAACAAGGGAGGTGGAATCCTACTAGGACTAGGGAGTCCTAGTAGGACTCCACACTAGGCGCGCCCCCTCCTAGGGCTGGCCTCCTCCCCCCTTGCTCCTTTATATACGGGGGCAGGGGGCACCCCACAACAACACAAGTTGATCTACGGATCGTTCCTTAGCCGTGTGCGGTGCCCCCCTCCACCATATTCCACCTCGGTCATATCGTCGTGGAGTTTAGGCGAAGCCCTGCGCCGGTAGGACATCATCATCGTCACCACACCGTCGTGTTGATGGAACTCATCCCCGAAGCTTTGCTGGATCGGAGCCCGGGGAACGTCATCGAGCTGAACGTGTGCTGAACACGGAGGTGCCGTACGTTCGGTGCTTGGATCGGTCGAATCATGAAGACGTACGACTACATCAACCGCGTTGTCATAACGCTTCCGCTTACGGTCTACGAGGGTACGTGGACAACACTCTCCCCTCTCGTTGCTATACCATCACCATGATCTTGCGTGTGCGTAGGAATTTTTTTGAAATTACTACGTTCCCCAACAGTTACTTGCCCTAGATTCGATCGTCGGTATCCAATACCTAGTTCAATCTCGTTACCGGCAAGTCTCTTTACTCGTTATGTAATGCATCATTCCATAACTAACTCATTAGCTACATTGCATGCAAGGCTTATAGTGATGTGCATTACCGAGAGGGCCCAGAGATACCTCTACGACAATCGGAGTGACAAAACCTAATCTC